>NC_067248.2:126658055-126961086 GCF_019359855.2 Lolium perenne
TGTCGTTTTGGTAGCCGACATGTGGCCGGTGAATATGAGTTTGAGTCCCTACATTTGAACTATGATATGGTTTCCTACATTTATTATATCTTTTGATCAATAGAGGGTCAAATTGGGGGATGCCGGTGAGAGGAGATGGTCCCAAAATAAGGAAGCTTTGCCGGCATTCGTAAATGCTCCATCCGGCGCTTTTGCCGTAGCCTATTTACAAGGCATCGGTGGATGCTCTAAGATCATCTCCACTCCCCCCCCCCCGCATATGGGCTCGGGCGGTGCCGATTTTTGGCCCATATGTGGGGCTCTGGAACTAAACACAAAATGGGAGCTGGTCGGCCCCCAGTCGTGATCTCCATACAAATAATGTACATTTCAAATAAAATTATTATTATTCCATTGCAAATAAAAGACTAGTCATATTCATATCTAGGCCTATTGTACGTGTACTCGAAGTCGTCGAACTCGCCGTCGTTGTCGTCGGAGGAGCCGTCGTCATCGCTCGCCGGGCGTGGCTCGAACATACGAGGCGGCGGTGGTGGTTGCATCCGTAGAGGCTGTGGTGGCACACGCTGCGGGGACAGATGGCCGCAGTGGCTGCAACCTTGCCCGTCGTCGCCACAACATGCACGGTAGGACTGCCCCTCGTTCTCCCACCAGGACCAGCCAACCTCCACCGGCGACGGCACTGGCGGCTCCAGTGAGGCGCGGCTGGCCACGCGTTATCCCAGGAACTCCTTCGGGGCGCTGGGGCGCCTAAAGTCTTTGGCGAACATGGCGTACTCCGGCGGAGCCTTCCACTCCGGTCCCTGCTCCGGCCCGTCCGGCTGCGGGGGGGAGGGGATGACGAAGCCGCCGCGCTCGCTGCCGGCCTTCTTCGGCGGTTGGAAGTGAGGGTATCGCAAGTGGGGGTAGTCGCCTGCTAAGATGTGGTTCATCACACCCTCGAGGGTCCTACTGCCCCACCATAGCCGCCGGCCGGCCTCGCTGTTCTCCACGGGAGGCGGCCCATCCCCTCGTACCTGGCGAGCTCCATCTCCCAGCGATTGGCGAAGAACGCGTCCCAAGTGGCGGCATTGTCGGGATTCCATGCGCTGCTCGGTGGTAGGCTTGATGTAGTAGTGTTGGTTGATGGTCGCACACCGAGCTGCACCTTGGGGGCTGGGGAGATCGGTAAGCCTCCAGCGCTCAGGCGCCAGCCCGGTGGACATATGAACTTTGACAGATAGGGGTAGTTCGAGGCTTTGAGCGCCTCCACCTCCGCGTGGGTGAGGGAAAGATCACCGACCCCTATGGGCGAGATGTGTGAGAGAGAAATCTGTAGAACTAGGGTATGAGATTTGACCCTTCCACCACTTACCGCCTACATATAGCGGCGACAACGACGGGAAGCAGTGGAAAGGGCAGGAAGATGTATGCAGGAATCGGTGGAACTGGCGGGAAGATGTAGGCACATCTCGCTGCCAAGGCTGGCCCGCGGTGATTTTCTAGCCGCCCGACGCCCCCGCTAGCCTCCCTTTCAACTGGATTTGTTCTGGAGGTGCCAGATGGAAAGTTGGGCCGTGCCGGCGCAAAAAACAAATTAGAGGCCATGGCTGGGCGTAAATTTTGGCGCCCACGCTCCACAAAATCCTATAGAGGACATTGGGGAGGGCGAACGGAGATGCTCCAACATGTCGATCTAGACTGCGTGAGCGAAAGGATCCAAGCTTCGACTACGAGCATGTGATCCTCGTCCTAAGGCTAGCCATAGTGCTAGTATCTTAGCAAGTATGATGCACATTGGTTCCACAAAAATGCTGATGTCGCAGCTAATTAAGGAGGAGAGAGGAGATTAGAGTAACATAGGTGGATACAGTATCATAGCGCATATTACAAGAAAAGTTAGAGAATCTCCATTCGCGTCCCCCATACCATCCCTCAAAGGGATTTGAGGCGCGCCGGACAAAAAAACGTTCCCAGCCGTGTCCCACAAACCCTTTATTGTCCGGCGTGGCCCGATACGGTGTCTGGTGCCCCGAGCCCGTCCCCGCCCCCACACCACAGGGGATGCTCCGGGCACGCCGGACACAACGAAAAGTGAGGCGGGGATTGGCAGGGCCGACGCGTCAGCGGCTAATTCAAGTTTGGACCTAGCCGTCGCCTACCTCGCGGCAGAAGTTATTCGCGCGCAGAGACACATGACCGAAGCATCGCAGCTTTGCCTTAATGGTGACGGAGGGGCCGGCGAAACGTCTCGTCGGTGCTGCCCAGCCTCCACGCGTCGCCGGCGTTCCCACACCACAGCGCGTTCCCACGCTTTCTTCCCGACACCGACATCTATAAAAGCCCCCCGGCTCAATGGCAGCCACCACAGCCGCCGGCACCCCTTTCTCCGCCACAATCACAACCCTCGTCGCTCGAACACCACTCCACAATGATGAACCGCCCCGGCGATGGCCAGTTCCCTCCACCGCCGTCTCCACCACCACCACCTCCACCACCGGATTCGCAGTTCGACATCACCGCCGTCGCCCAGGAAGAGCGGTGGCGGCGCGGGGTGGAGCTTTGGCGTGCAGAGCGGCGGCAGCGGTGGGAGGCAATCGAGCAGCGGGCCCGTCAGCAGCGTGAGGCGGCGGCGGCAGCAGCGGGAGACCCCGCAGCTGAGGAGAACGCGGCGTGGGAGGAGGAGGCGCTGGCGGACACCATTGCAGCCTTCGACACCACCATGGCAGAAGAGGCGCGGCGGCGCCGGACGGAGGAGATCGGCCAGGGGTGGTGTGATGAGCGTCGGCGCCAGCGCGAGGAGCGGGAGGCGATCGAGCACCGGCGGCGGGAGGCGATGGAGCGCCAGCAGCAGCTGGCGACAGAGGAGCGTCAACAGCGGGAGGCGACGCTAGCGGCAACGGAGGCGGCCTGGGGGAGGCGGGCGGGTGCGTTGGCGGCGGAGGCCGACACGTTGGTGCGCGCCTGAATGCGCGAATAAATGAGGAGGAGAAGGAGGAGGAGGAGGAGGAGGAGGAGGAGGCGGAGCAGGAGGACGACGAGTTCGAGTGGTCTGACGACGATGGGCCGCACCCGGACCAGACGGCAGATAAGCAACGCGCGCTCGTCGAGTCATTCGAGTCAGAGAAGAAGCTCCAGGACGCCGCCCGTGCCCGCGAAGAGGCGCAGATTCCCCGCGCCGTCGAGCTTTCCCTCCAGGCGCAGCACGGGAGGGCAGGCGATGATGCGATGCTGGAGCAGCAGCGTCTGGCCACCGCCCTACGCATGGAGAGCCGATGCGCGCAACAGGAGCTGCGGCGGAGGGTAGGCAACGACGGGGCAGGACCGTCGAACGCACCGCCGGGCGGTCAGTAGGCTTCATCTAGTCGTTTTCATTCAAACTTTGTAATATATAATCAAATTTGAATAAAAACCATTATTTTCGTGCACTAAATATTCATTTGGGAGGACGTTTGGGGGACGCGACTGGGGAGCGATATCCCCCAACCGTGGCACGAATAAAACACGTCCCCCAAACGCTCAATCCGGCGCCGTTTGGTGGACGCGAGCAGAGATGCTTTTAATGCCAAACAAATCTTGTACTACTACCTTCGTCCGAGTTTATAGAACTTGCACGCATTTTTAGGTCACCAGTTTAACCAAAATAATACAAGATATATACTACAAAATATATATCATTAGAAAGTAAAACTTAAATTATATTAGTTAAATTAACAATTTTGGGATACGCGTTGTCCCTGTAAACCGGGACGGAGGGAGTACATAAATTTACATTGAGAGTCTAAAAAATAATAAATATAGCATATCTATGATATTACTCTATAATACCACTCACTATAGAGATAGTATCATATGCATGATACTACTATATGATACTTAGCAGTATGGTCAGCCTGATCTGGCAATGCCCCTGGCCGTGAAGAATTGCGCCAACGATGCAGGGGCTGCGCTAGCTGGTCGGCTGTCTCCAGCGGGGTGGGGATGCGAAGAGCAGAGCCCACAGGGGAAGCAGAGCATGGCTATCACCAGTGCCACTGTACCAGGCTACCAGCCTACCTTGTGAGTGGAGCGGCCAAACCAAAATGCTTGGCAGCTTCCATTATAGTACGTCTTGGTGCTGCCTGCCATGGTGGTGGGCAGGCGATCAGCCAGCCATCGTTGTGCGCGGGTCCGTTGGACGCACACGCACTAGCCGGTTTTGGACGCTATCACAACTAATGTAGGCAAGGCCAGTTTTGGACGCTTACCAGACGTCCAAAATGCCAAGAAACCCGGCGCAATAAGGCGCTTCCTTCTCTGAGTTGGGCACCGCTACAAATCCGCTACAAATGCATGTTAGCAGCCGGAAACTCAAAACAGATCACGACTCACGAGCTTCAGGGAACCCGATTATCTTTTTTGATAAAAATTGAAAACTTCATTTTTTTAGTTGAAAAAATATACAAGAACTTATAGACATATAGTTCGTCTAATATTGCATATAAATATTGATTGAATTGTATTTTCAACTCCTCGAAGCCTAAAAGTCACACAGTTCCAAAAAAGTACCAATACTTTTCATTGAAGTATATTGGAAAGTTTTTAAAACATGAAAATACTTCTGGACATGGTCAACCATGGAAAATCACGAAGTGAAATTCTTTGTATTGTGGTCTACTCAAAAGTGAAAAGGTCTCATAAGTTTGGAGATTTTAAAATATGCATGCTCAAATCCACACTTTTGTTATCTTTGTGTAGACCAGAATAAAAAATATTTAAAAACGGATGTATCTAGATATATCTATCTCTACATAAAGTACCATATTTTCTTGGAAAAATCTGCTACAGACCATCGTTAATTTCTAGCGTTTGCTGAAGCCAACCGTCTGATTATGTATTTACTAGGTATCATTACAATTTTTTTTGGCACATTTAACAAAACACACCAAATGGAAAAAAAGGAAAGTTTAGCACTTTTACCTAGAATGACCATGCTATGACTTGGTTTTTGAAGACAATGTGCCAAAGTTTCCGATTTTAGCTATGCGTTGTATTCTAACAAATGTGCCGCAAAATTTTAATATTGCATGGCAAAGATACAATCGAGTTGTATGTTTTGGCAAAAACCAAAAAATAACAGTGTCATTTGTTATTTTTTTTACCTATTTTCTTACTCAAAAGTTCTTGAATATTGCCAAGTGAGTTGTAACCAGCAGAAGAACCACCATATCCTATTTTAACTCAATGGTGATATACTCATGTTACTACCAGAAACGAAATCTTTGCTAGCCATATACCTCACCAAAGAGGTACACGACAAAGCCATCAAATGCACTCGGCAAAGAAAAAAAATACACGGCAAAGATAGTTATTGCCGAGTGTTAAAATTGACACTAAGCAAAGATATTCTTTACCAAGTGTCAAAATTTGACACTCTCCAAAGAAAAAATAAACGAAAAATATATTCTTTACTGAACAATAGGCAAATGTAGCCTTTTCCGAATGTCAAAATTTGACACTCGGCAAAGACATGCAACATGTGGCCATTGTCCCTCCTTTTGAAGCAACCTTGACAGCGTCACCCTTTGCCGAGTTCCCACTAATGGACACTCGACAAAGACATGTCTTTGCTTAGTGTCCTCATGTTGACACTCGACATATAGTGTCTTTGCCTAGTGTCAACTAGGTTTGGACGTTTTTCTCCCTCTCAGTCATGCGAAAACGCTCGAACCCGATATCATACCTCTGGCAAAATAACATATTGTGAATCTAAAAATGTTTTTTCTGATAATCTAAAACAAGCAAAACATGAACCTAGTTCAAATGTGGCCCGCTTCTAGCTAAATCGTCAGGACACCGTAGAAAATACCATGGGTTCCTTGAAAGAAAGCCACATCAGCAGGTATGTGAACTGTACGTAGTAGAGAACGGGTCATATATTTTTGTGCATATGTGTTTCGTACAATTGCGAATTGCGCTCATGTTAGCTTCTTTAAAAAAAAAATCCCCTTTGGCACCCGATAAATGAAACACAGGTTTTCTCTTGCTAGAAAAAGAAAAATCATAACCAACGTTGCTTCCCGTCCCAAAGCCCTGTGTGCAATATGAGTTTGTTCCAGCAAACTATGCAATACCTAAGGTCGTGAACTTACTTTCCATAAAAGCCATAGAATTTTGTGGGGGTAACTCATTTTGTGGGTTTTTCAGAATAACTGTAGTGTTCCAACTTTGTAATTTTTCCTCCCTAATAGGTCACACAAAGTGACACTTCGCGAAGTTTTATTTTTTAATTATTTTGAGTGAGTTGTGTGGGACCCATTGAAATAACCTTTTGCAAGAAAGGGCGGTGTGAGGCACACCGGAAGGAACCGCACACACCAACATCATAACTCCAATAAAACAACACTTTGTGGACCTAAAAATGTTTTTTATAAAAAAAAATAGAACAAACAAAAGATGACGCTTAGTTCGAATCTAGCCTGTTTTAGTGAATCGGCATGACACCGTTCAAAATACCATGAGTTCACAGAAAGTCGTAACATCAGCCAGTATGTGAACCATAGTGCGTAAGTGGTCTTTTATTTTTTGCGTAGGATTTGTACCATTGAAGTTTGCATTTCTTGCAGCAGCTTCACAAAAAAACCCGTTCTGACACTGAGAAAATGAAAAACGAACTTTTTCGTGGCAAGGAAAGGAGATGTCATCAAGCCAACATTGCTTGACGTCCCAATGCCCATGCCTTTGCGCAGTATGGTCTCGTTCTGGATTATATATGCCATGCCTAAGGTCATGATCTAGCCCATTTTCCCTATAAGACATAGAATATCGTAGGAGGTTGTGCATCTAAAAGTGATTTTTTGCAAAAAAAAAAAAACGTAGATCAAGCGAAAGATGACGCTTAGTAAAAATTTGGACCGCTTCCAATGAAATTAGCAAGAAACCATTGAAAAATACCATGAGTTCCCAGAAAGCCAGCAACATCAATAGGTATGTGAACCATAGTGTGGAAGTGGTCTTTTTATTTTTGTGCATAATTTCGTTCCATTCCAGATTGTATTTTCTTGTGATGCTTCACAAAAAGTTCCTGTTTTGGCGTTGTGTAAATGAAAAATGTGTTTTCCGTGGATAGGAAAGAAAAACACATAAAGCCAACATTACTTCCCATCTCAAGGTGCAGTATACCCTCGTTCTAGCATGCTATCTTAAGCTTAAGGTCGTGACCCAGCTCATATGCCCTAAAAGCCCGTCAACCTGTTAGAATTTGCCCACCTTTGCCGAGTGACATTGGGCAAAGCCTTATTTTCCCCCACCACCCATCCCATCGCCCTTATCCTCTCCTCTCTCTCAACCGCTCGGATCGGGGCATGCATGCACTGGCTAATGTCGATGCGAGGTAGGGAGACGCAAGGGACAAAGGGCGATGAGATCTGGACTCCGACGATGTCAGCCGTCGCAGGCCGAGCCCTCCTTAAGCGCGTCTGGTGAGCTCAACGATATGGTGCGTGTCGTTCTCGCTGCACTCGTACAACAACATCCGGCAACATCTCTGGACCACCTCCTAGAGTTGATGCCGCCGCCACCGACGACCGCTTTTTTGTTTTAATTCCGGGTAGGGGCTTTTTCGAGTGTTGGGCAAAAACACTCGACAAATCAATTTCCTCCCCGTTTTCATTTGTCGACCGTCAACCCACTTTATTTTACGAAGTATGCGATATGACACGTGACAAAGGCTTTCCTGAGTTTTTTTTTGCCATTCGCCGAGTATTTATGTACACCGCAAAGAATAGGTTTCATGTAGTGTGTATACGGGCTCATGAAGTTCTGAAAATGAAAACAGTTAATTTTCTTTTCAGGGCTGAAGAACCAAGTGAGGGCGTGAGGGAACGGAGCTTAGGGTCTGTTTGGCAACATAGCTTTTTCTCCATATTTGGAAGACACCCCAGTTTCTAAAATATATATCATAGAAGCTGCGGCAGCACAGGGATTGACTGTAACGAGTGCCAGAGAACAAGCGGCCAACTTAGGTATTACTCTTCGTGAACTGTTAGGCCTTGATGAGGCGCCAGTGAAGGAGGTAGTACTTACATATGTGAAGAATGGGCCTCTCGTCGAGCCTGCGCAGGAAGAGGATCTACCTCCACAAATAAAAGGTCTGCTGAACTGGTACAAGGGTTACATAAAACATAAAAACGCCAAAGATTATATTTATGCGGAAGTTGGATATGAGCATCACTTCAAACAATACTGTGTAGTTGTGTCCGCTATTATACATGCAGATTGAAGATTAAGGAATGCAGAGTAAGGAGCATCCATGATGTTGGGTTCATTGACCCACACATCGTTAATGGATATACGTTAAAGCATCACCCCGCCGACGTGGAGAAAGACCTGTGGCGGTTTCTTGATAAGCAGGAACTCAAAAGTGATATTCTATTTCCTTACCATTTTGGGTGAGTGTTTATGTCTTGAGCACATTCTCTTTTGTTTACTCCATGCATGGTATGTGGCCGGCTAATCGATGAGTTATGCATGACGTACTGTGCATGTATCGTGTCCGCAGGTTCCACTGGATTCTGCTAGTAATTAAAGTTGACAAATCAGAATGTCTCATCCACGACTCTCTGGATATGGATAAGGCGGAGTGGGCCGACATGAGACAAATGATTCAAAAGTAATTGTTTTCATTCATTTGCGCTCTATATCGATCGGCCTATTTCGTTCATTTCCTAATTAAGCTTCAAGTAATTAACTAATAACTCTCTTGTTCATTTAATTTTCTTTGCCTCGTAGGGTTTGGAGACGGTTCACAGATACAAAGGTCGGTGAATTCAAGAAAGAGCTAAATTTCATGCGGTTAAAGGCTAAGAATGGTAGCGATATGCAGCCACCGGGAACCAATCTGTGTGGATACTATGTCTGTGAGATGATCCGGAGATACACCTCTGAGCGCGTTCCGAGTGATCTCAATGCTCAGAGGAATAACCTCCGGATGATGCTTAGTCCAGAAGCTTGCTTCCGACCACTTCAAGAGGAACTAGCTGGATGGTTCAGGAGGGAAGTCCTCCATCCTAAAGGAGAACACCATTGCGACGACGTAGAACTATACATGCATTAAATTATGTATGGAAACTTGTTCAAACTTGTATATGGTCATCCGATGATATTGAATATATATTGTATATTCCTCTTGAATTCTTTTTGGTTCTAATTTCAAATTTGTTTGAAATTGTACATTCATATGCATGTATATATGTAGTACCGTAGAGTATGTGAAACTCCTTCAAAATTACAATAAAGCACAAAAGAAATAAAACAATATACAAATTAAACAGAAAATATGTTTAGGGGGGGGGGGGGGGCAGGTTTATGGGGGGCCTAAAACCCTAAACCTGCGGCGGCCTTTAGTCGCGGTTGGCCAGAAGAACCGCGACTAAAGGTCCTCCGCCACGACGGCCGCCTGGCGCCCACGTGGACGGGCCTTTAGTCGTGGTTCGTAAGGGAACCGCGACTAAAGGGGGGGCCTTTAGTCGCGCTACTTTGGTCGCGGTTGCGCAACCGCGACCAAAGGCCCTTTTTCCACCAGTGATACTATCGTTTGTTGTTTTGAGTTGCTCATCAAGCATATCGCTCGATTCTAAAATATACTACAGTTTGCATACTTTGAGTTCTTTGGTTACAACAAGATACTACGGTTTTGAAACCGCGGTATTCCGAAAACTGAGCTATTTATTTTTACAGTAAAGAGAAATGAGGAATGGACCTCTTTTTTTCAAAAAAAAAATGCGGTTTTATGAAAACTGTGGTATCCTTGCGCCAGCACTGAAATACGGAGTACAATGGTTTTGGAATACTTGCTTTGATTTTACAAAAATCAAGCTACCAAACAGGGCCTTGGCTTTTTTCGCATTGAAGAAACGTGTATAATATGTTCGTGTTTGGCACCGAAACAATAAAGACGGTATTGTCAGTTACCCTAGCTAGCTTAGCTATAACTAGGTGCTTGTTTTGTTTTGCCATCTTAAAGCTAGAGCCGATCATGGATCCTAATCTAGTCGTGTTATACACATGTGATAATGTGAGTGCGTGTGCATGTCCGTTCCATCTCAAATTAAACTCCTAAAATATCGCCGTGTACATCAACCCAACCCGTGCCCGTGTTCTACTAGCTCTTGTTTGTCCCTCACCGTGGTTTGCAAGTTGCGAACTCACGACACCACCTGGGTTATAAATAGCTCCTCCTCGCCACCGCGAACACCAACACTCGCACCCATTCGCTCGCTGGCTCCCCAAGCCACTACCACACTATTTCTCTAAGCTTCGTACAGCTCTTCTCTTCTTCGACAGCTCGGCGTAGTTGAACCCAGAAAATCGATAAGGATGACGAGACGCTGCTGTACCTCGTCGGCGCCGCCGCTCGCTGCTCTTGCCCTGCTTCTCCTCCTCTGCTTCTCCCACTGCGCGGCCGCCGCTCGCCTCTTCCCTGCCAGTACTGCTCCTCTCCAAGGTAGCACCACCGCCACCTATGCCTTCTTCACTTGTGTTATTACATAATCTTCGACTTCTAAATCCGATTACCTGCCCATGTGAACTGATGGACCTGTATTTCTGCAGACATGGGCGTCATCGACGTCAAGGCGGCCGGCGCTACGTCAGACGGGCTAGCAGTGCTTCCTGCGGAAGGTATCAAGGTCCGCAATGGCGAAGAGGCGGTCCTGGAGATGACGGAGGATGTCGAGGCGGAGGAGGCAGCGTGCGAGGAGGGGATCAACGGCGAGGAGTGCATGCAGAGGAGGCTGCTCCACGACGCGCACCTCGACTACATCTACACGCAGCGCAAGGGCAGGCCATGAGCAGGCAAGCGCTTCCTTGGAGCTGTGGATGCTGGGCATCAAGTTGACACGAGGAATCGTCTGACGAGATGATCGTGATTTAATCATATCTTATCTACTACCTGTTGTTTTGGCCATGTACATCCGTGCCGTGGCCCGTCCATCTAGGAACATATTCGTATGTGATGTGAGTCTGTTTCCGCATCGATCGTCGGGTTGTACATCACTAATAGTAGTTAGTAGTCTGCTAGTAATATAAGTACTAAATGGTATGGCCGTCTTCTTCTTCAAGTATCTTTGTCTCATTTCTTGCTACCAAGCTTGCTACGGTTCAGACTTCGGATGGTGAACTGAAGGTGCTGAACATCTACTACATCTCTAGCTAGCAACGCTAGACTTGTTAATTTCCTAGCTAGTTCAGGATTGATTAGTATTTCAGTACTCTGATTAGTGGCTTGGCATGATGATTGATGTGAAGCTGTGAATGAACGAACAAGCGCGTATCCGTACTTGTGCTGACTATATTAAAAGAGTACATATACTTGTATAGATGCACACGCAGGGTGTTTCTACACCCGGGTGCATTTGCACCCTTTATTTGAAATGCATATTAAACATATTTTAAAATGTTAGAAAAATACAAATAAAAATTCCCCGTGTATACCTTGACATATTACATGCTTACAAAGTTGTTTCAGCAAAAACCGATATGTTTCGTGCCTTGTGCAAAAAAGACAAATCTTTGGTGCTAAAATAGTCTATTTTTTGAGGCATTATTTGTCTTTTTTACACAGGGTAGAAAAATTGTTGGTTTTATGTGAAACTTTACGTGCACACATAGAACATGTCCCTCTATATGCTAAATTTTTTTACTAAATTTTTTATGTTTTGGAAATATGTTTTATACATACCAGGTGCATATGCACCCGGATCAGATTTGGTTTTCCGCAGACGCACTTGCATTTGTTTTGTGCTGCATGTCTGTCGGCCTGCCTGCCTGCCCGTATATCTGTCTGTCGTCTACCTCTGTCTGCCTGCGAGACCGTGACGACCCCTGTCTGAAACCTCTGAATCCATGCCGTCCAAGCCTCCAAGCAAGTAGAATACTGTTTTCCTCTACCCTGTCGTCCCCAAGTCCAAGAGAACAACGAGTTGTTTTCTCAAGATGTGATCGATCCGTCAAATCAATCCATTAAGAATACTACAAGCTCATCGATCGATCGTATCTGCTCTGCAAGATTCCAAATGATGGACATGAATGGAGGTGGGCGATCGAAGGAAGGGCGGCCACAGCTTTGTACGAGCAAAAGTCAACACCGGGCTGGGGCTGGGCAGCTACAGTTGGCTTTGATAAATCTGGGTGTGATCGGGAAAGGGCAGACACGCAAAGATGCTACCCACATGCGACGGCAATGATTCACACGCACAGTGCCTCTCCTCGCTGGTTAGGTTTTCTTTTCTGTCGCAAAGATGCTGTGGGAGCAGCGAAAGGCTTTGGGATGTGGCTCCCTTGGTCAAAAGTGATGGAGATCAAACATGGGATGGGATGATGGGGGGTACTAGCGCCATGGTGGTGCTTGCGAGGCCTAGCTACTTGCTCGAGGTAAGCTAAGACAGCTGCCGCTCCCGTGATCTGATGTTTATTGTGATCATGTCCACCTCTTGCGTTGCTGCGGATAATGAACAGAGACACCGTGAGAGAGTCCATGTGGGTGAGCACTCATCGAGCTTTCAAAACAATAGTGTTATCTGAAAGATATAAAACAAACAAAATCACATATGCAGATGATCGGGTATATATGTAAACTTTCTTGCAAAACTGTGAACTTTTGTTGTCTGCACAGAAATAACAAAAATAGAACACTGCTATTTTAACTTCTTTTATTGTCCTACGTTTCAGGAATCATACTGTTTTTGACTTTTGAGGTACACTACAGATCAATCAATTCTTTAACCAAACATCGCAAATACAGGCAATGGCGGAGCCACCCTAAGATTTGGCCCAACCCATATATCTTCCATATGAAATAAGAAACAAAAAAAAACTCAGTCTAAGTTAGGTTTGTCTCATCCTAGTAGAATAGGTTGGATTCCCCACCGCATACATGTAGGTCATTTAAATGGACGGAGCCAGAAAAAGCTCCAAGTCTGGTGCTAATACTGGCTTGGTGGTGCTAATCCCTATGTTTTCCATATTGACAGTCTTGAAATTCAAAGAATACTCCTTGCAGTGCAGCAGCTAGACTGGTGCTACAACACCGTTAGCATCACACATGGCTCTGCCCCTGGTCGGTCATTCATGCATTGTAGCGCAAATATTCGTCTTCTTATTCGAAAGACCTTGAAATTTCAAAACTTACATTTTCATTTTGTCGTTTAGTTAAGAAATCACATAGGGTTAAATATAAATCTTTGGATGAATATAATTAGAACCTTGATATCGCAATTAGAAAACCTACTTAAGGCAGAAGGTTAGGTGCTAAACAGGGAGGGATAGTCTATCCCATATTTGCATGACAGTAGGCTGACTTGCTCGCAGCATGGTGTTATAGGGGAAGAAGGAGAGTCGAAATTATTGTGTAGGATAGCCACGGATTACAATCACAATATGGTTGTCGACGGTTAAAACAATCTTCAGATATAACCACCTATATTCAATTTGATATTTGTTGTAATGTGTAGCCTCCACAACAAAGGCAAGTCATTGGTTTGTTTGGCTTCCCTTTATCCTAAGATTAGTTCATAGTTCCAAGACTATGCTGAAAAAAGAATCTTTTCAATATTGATAGCCCAAGCTTCGTACTCTCTATTTTACGGCCGGAGACAGTATGGTAAATCCAAATCCAATTCATGTTCACGGCAATCTAGCAAAGGGCATCTCCAGCAGCCCAACCCATTTTATACACAAAATGTGTTTGTTTTGCTCCGTTCGGGTTGGGCCACGAGCAGATTTGCGGGGGTGTACTTCCCCTTGTCCATTTGGATCGGCGGTAGAACCAACGGCAAACCCATTTGGTCCGCATTGGCCTTTTGCTTTTTTCCCAATTCACCCAATCGGCTTAAATATGAATAAAATAGCATAAAAGTTGAATATAGTGCTAAATAAATTACCACGAATTAACGAATCACGTAGTTTACATGCAAATAGTACCTAATCATATGTTTCATAGGCAAACTAATATAGATATGTGAGATCAGGCAACACGTTGATGGATGCTCATTTGCGTCTTCTCAAAGCAAGCATGGTTTGCCGGATCCATGAGGCCCAAGTCAGCAAATACGATATGGTTCTGCTCTGCGAGAAATTGGGCGTCAGCCTCGATGGCTTGGATTGCAAGAGCTCTATTTGTGAGATCAACGAAGCTAGCACATGTGCCCAATTTCTTCTCGCATCGCATCTCATCCCTCGTGGTATTTGCCTCCTCCTTATTCACCATCAAAATGTCTCATTCAATGGAAGGGCGCCTGAGATCGGTCTTGCTGGCCTTGTGGCCCTTGGCCGAGATACAATGCCACCATTGCCATTGCTTGGGCAACTCTCTTCAAGATCAATGACCGACAATGCATTGCACCTCCCTACCGTTGTCGAGACCCTTTTTTATGTCACACTTGGGACAATCCTTGATCTCCATCGAAATTGTTACAACGTGAAGGCCTTGTTTTCATGACATGTCTTGAAGTACTCCAAAGCAAGGCGCACATATACATATGGAAACCATTAGAGACACTCACGTACGCCAATGTACATTGCCATGTTTAAATTGGTCGATATCTTACCATGTCAGCAACGTCGAGGCCACTCACGGGGTGCCCAACCACATGCTCGCTTGCACCACAAAATTTGTTGCACTTGCTTGGATGAACACCCATCTCGTTTGAATTGACACTTGGCCTCGATTTCTAACAATTTGGAAATGAGCGAACCTTCTACACTCATGTAAATCGGTAACCTTCCACCAATATGAACATCTTTTTTGCTGGACACCGTATATTGGATAATCATCATCCAAGCCTCACAAAGGCAATAGTCCTCCTTGATCGTGGCCTCCAATCCTTTGGATTTTCTTTAATGCACTGGCGTCGTCATCACTATCTGCATCGTCCTCGTCGCTGGCATCATCATCCATCCACAAGGTGATCATCTTGCTTGAACAATGGCTCCACGTCAATATTGAAACCTTTTATTGGGTCTCTTGCTCGGTGATGCATCTAAAATGCATACATGAACTTTGTAGTTTATTAACTAGAATTCTCACATATTTGTAACATATATGATGATAATACCATGTTTTACATTGATTTATGGGGTGATGACCCACAAGTATAGGGGATCGCGGCAGTCTTCGAGGGAAGTAAAACCCAAATTTATTGATTCGACACAAGGGGAGGTAAAGAATACTTATAAGTCTTAACAACTGAGTTGTCAATTCAGCTGCACCTGGAAAAGCACTAGTAACAAGGGTGATGTGAAAGTAGCAGTGATATGAGAGCAATAGTAACAGTAACTCAACAGCAATAATAGTATGACAGGAGCAATGGCACCAGAAAATAGTTGATACTACTTCCAATGACATATAGAACGAGTATATGATGATGAGAGATGGACCGGGGTTCCCAGCGATCTACACTAGTGGTAACTCTCCAATAACAAGTGACAAGTGTTGGGTGAACAAATTACAGTTGGGCAATTGATAGGATTGATAAAGCATTAAGAAAGAACATCAATTCATTAATCATGTAGGCATGTTTTCCATATATAGTCGTACGTGCTCGCAATGAGAAACTTGCACAACATCTTTTGTCCTACCAGCCGGTGGCAGCCGGGCCTCAAGGGAATCTACTGGATATTAAGGTACTCCTTTTAATAGAGCACCGGAGCAAAGCATTAACACTTGGTGAAAACATGTGATCCTCATACCTACGCCTTCCCCTCCGGTTGTCCCAATTTCTGTCACTTTGGGGCCATTGGTTCCGGACATAGACATGTGCATATAACTTGTAGATACAATCTAAGCAATTCATATAGAGCTTAAATCTAAGATCATGCCACTCGGGCCCTAGTGACAAGCATTAAGAATAACAAGATTGCAGCAACAATAACTTCACAAACTTTATAGATAGACTAATCATAATGTATCATCCATCGGATCCCAACAAACACAACACCGATTACATCAGATGGATCTCAATCATGTAAGGCAGCTCATGAGATCATTGTATTGAAGTACATGGGATAGAGAGTACCAACTAGCTACTGCTAGAACCCATAGTCCATGGGGGAACTACTCACGGAGCATGATGGAGGCGGTGGCGTTGATGGAGATGGCTTCCGGGGGCACTTCCCCGTCCCGGCAGGGTGCCGGAACAGAGACTTTTGTCCCCCGAATTGGAGTTTCGCGATGGTGGCGGCGCCCCTGGAGTCTTTCTGGAGTTTTATCAATTGGTATCGCGTTTTTAGGTCGAAAGAGCTTATATAGGCGAAGAGGCGGCGCAGGAGGGGCAACAGGGTGCCCTCCCCATAGGCCGGCGCGGCCAGGGGCCTGCCCGCGCGTCCCTATGGTGTGGGGGCCCCAGGCCTCCCCTCTGACTCCCCTTCGGTGTCCTAGTCCGTCTCGGTGAATTATGATGTTTGGTCTTCGTTTCGTCGAATTCCGAGAATATTGCCCGAACAGCCTTTCTGGAACCAAAAACAGCAGAAAACAGGAACTGGCACTGTGGCATCTTGTTAATAGGTTAGTTCCGGAAAACGCATAAAAACATTATAAAGTGCAAGCAAAACATGTAAGTATTGTCATAAAACAAGCATGGAACATCAGAAATTATGGATACGTTGGAGACGTATCAGCATCCCCAAGCTTAGTTCCTACTCGTCCTCGAGTAGGTAAACGATAAAAAGAATAATTTCTGTAGTGACATGCTACTTACATAACCTTGATCATACTATTACAAAGCATATGAAATGAATGAAGTGACTCAAGGCAATAATCTATAGTTGCTAACAAATAGATAACATATAGCAAAACTTTTCATGAAGAGTACTTTCAAGACAAGCATCAAAAGCCTTGCATAAGAGTTAACTCATAAAGCAATAAATTCAAAGTAAAGGCATCGAAGCAACACAAAGGAAGATATAAGTTTCAGCGATTGCTTTCAACTTTCAACATGCATATCTCATGGATAATTGTCAACATAAAGTAATATGATGAATGCAAATAAGCAAGTATGTAAGAATCAATGCACAGTTGACACAAGTGTTTGCTTCTAAGATGGAAGGAAGTAGGTAAACTGACTCAACATAAAGGTAAAAGAATGGCCCTTCGCAGAGGGAAGCAGGGATAAAATCATGTGCTAGAGCTTTTCAAGTTTTGAAATCATATAGAGAGCATAAAAGTAAAGTTTTGAGAGGTGTTTGTTGTTGTCAACGAATGGTAATGGGTACTCCAACTACCTCGCCAACCAGACTTTCAAGAGCGGCTCCCATGAAGGACGTTATTTCTACCAGCAAGGTAGATCATCCCTCTTCTCTTTTGTTTACACACGTACTTTAGTTTTTATTTATTTAAGGGTGACACTCCTCCCAACCTTTTCTTTCACATGCCATGGATAACCGAATCCTCGGGTGCCTTCCAACAATCTCATACCATGGAGGAGTGTCTATTTGCAAAATTAAGTTGCTTACTGATGAATCAGAGCAAAACATGTGAAGAGAATTATTAATGAAAGTTAATTAATTGGGGCTGGGAACCCCGTTGCCAGCTCTTTTTGCAAAATTATTGGATAAGCGGATGTGCCACTAGTCCATTATGAAAGTCCGTCAAGAGTAAATGACAAGGTTGAAAGATAAACACTACATACTTCCTCATGAGCTATAAAACATTGACACAAATTGAGAAGCATTTTGAAGGTTTAAAGGTAGCACATGAAGTATTTACTTGGAATGGCAGGAAATACCATATAGTAGGTAGGTATGGTGGACACACATGGCATAGGTTTTGGCTCAAGGTTTTGGATGCACGAGAAGCATTTCCTCTCAGTACAAGGCTTTGGGCTAGCAAGGTTGTTTGAAGCAAACACAAGTATAAACCGGTACGGCAAAACTTACATAAGAACATATTGCAAGCATTATAATACTCTACACTGTCTTCCTTGTTGCTCAAACACTTTTACCAGAAAATATCTAGACCTTAGAGAGACCAATCATGCAAGCCAATTTCAACAAGCTCTACGGTAATTCTCCACTAATAGGTTTAAACTACATGAAAAAACTTAATCATGATCTACTTGAGAGCTCAAAACAATTGCCAATTATCAAATTATTCAAGACATTATGATGCATTTTCTGTTTCCAACCAAATAACAATTGTAGCTTCCAACTTTTATCATTGAACATTAAAAGTAAAACGAAGAACAAGTGTTCATATGAAAAAGCGGAGCGTGTCTCTCTCCCAAACAAGGATTGCTAGGATCCATCTTTATTCAAACAAAAATAAAAAGAAAAGCACACAGACGCTCCAAGTAAAGCACATATGATGTGACCAAATAAAAATATAGTTTCAATAGAAGAAACCTGATAAGTTGATGAAGAAAGGGATGCCTTGGGCATCCCCAAGCTTAGACGCTTGAGTCTTCTTGAAATATGCAGGGATGAACCACGGGGGCATCCCCAAGCTTAGACTTTTCACTCTTCTTGATCATATATCATCCTCCTCTCTTGACCCTTGAAAACTTCCTTCACACCAAACTTCTCATAAACTTCATTAGAGGGGTTAGTACTCAAAAAACTTGAATCCACCTTAGTCCTGTAGTGACACATTGCAAGAACTCAAATAAAACATTAGCTACAGCTCTCCACGTCTAGAAAGCCTTGCTTAAAGTCCACAAGAGACAATGCAAAAAACAGAGACAGAATCTGCCAAAACAGAACAGCCAGTAAAGACGAATTTTAAAAAGGTACTTCCGTTGCTCAAATCAGAAAACTCAAAACTAATGAAAGTTGCGTACATATCTGAGGATCACTCACAAAAATTGGCAGAATTTTCTGAGTTAGCTACAGAGAATTAGGCCCAAATTCGTGACAGCAAAGAAATCTGTTTCTGCGCAGAAATCCAAATCTAGTATCAACCTTCGATTAGAGGCTTCACTTGGCACAACATTGCAATAAAATAAAGATAAGGAGAGGTTGCTACAGTAGTAACAACTTCTGAAACACAACAAAATAGTAGCAAAATAAACACATGGGTTATCTCCCAAGAAGTTCTTTCTTTATAGCCATTAAGATGGGCTCAGCAATTTTAATGATGCACTCGCAAGGAATAAGAGTTGAAGCAAAAGAGAGCATCAAAAAGCAAATTCAAAACACATTTAAGTCTAACCCTCTTCCTATGCATAGGAATCTTGTACACAAATAAGTTCATGAAGAACAAAGTGACAAGCATAAGAAGATAAAACAAGAGTAACTTCAAAATTTTCAGCGTATAGAGAGGTGTTTTAGTACCATGCAAATTTCTACAACCATATTTTCCTATCTCATAATAATTTTCAGTAGCTTCATGAACAAACTCAACAATATAACTATCACATAAAGCATGCTTTTCACGTTCCATAAACACATAATTTTTATCAAGTTCAAAAATAGTGGGATTAAAACTTTCAAACCCGCTTTTATCAATAATATAACAAGATGATTGATCAATCTCAAGAGATATGGGACTCCTAGATAAAGTCAAGACTTCTCCAATCCCATTTTCATTAGTATTACAATTAATATTATCAAGTAACATAGGACCATCATCTAGAGATTTATCATAAACATTTGCTACGCAAAATTCTTTAGTACCATGCATTTCGACATCAGGCACAAACAAAGCATTATCATAAGATTTATCAAAGTAGGTTGGATTATCATAAATAACAGTAGCATAATTATTCTCACAAGTTTTACTCATAGGTACTATTTCAAGAGAATCCACAGGAACATAACATTCAACCTCTTTCGGTAAGCATGGAGGACAATCAAATAGTGTAAGAGATAAAGAGTTACTCTCATTAGAAGGTTGGCATGGGTAGCTAATCCATTCTTCCTCCTTTTGTTCATCACTCTCCTCTTCTTTTTCATCCAATGAGCTTTCAGGTTCATCAATTTCCTCCTCTTTTTCATCCAATGAGCTTTCAGGTTCATCAATTTCTTCTTCCACAGGTTCCTGCAAATTGTGAGTGCATTCTTGTGCATTAATGAGTCTCTCTTTATAATCAATGATATACGGATTATCACTGTAACTTTCATTGCAAAAATTAAGGATAGAAGAGACATAATCTTTAAGGTCCTTACAAACAACACAAGTTTCATAATTCTTAACCATGAAGGATTCTATCTCAGAGGCTCCCATAAATATGACAAATTGTTCTACCTCTTCAAACCCAAGATGAATATAGTTATTCCAATTATAGTTCTTAATTAAAACTTCCTCACTAAAGCCACATCGAAATTTCAGATGTTTAGTATCCTCTTTAGAGCAACAATTTATATCATGGCGTTTAAGCAAGATTTTAGCAATTGTATTCAATTTTTCTATCACAGCACTCATTACTTTACCCGCTCTTGATTCTCTATAATTATTATAATATTCTATAAGCTCCAAATAAGTTGTGGGTTCTCCCATGACAACAATTTTTAATTTTTCGGTTTTTCAAATTTTTATGGATTTTTGGGTATATAAGAAAAATAGAACAAGACAAAAAGAAACTAAGCAAAGTAATACTAGACAGAAATAAACTAAGCACAAATAAACTAAACAAAAGTAAACTAAGCAAAACAAAATAAAATAAAATAAAAATAGAGAGAGAGGTAGAGTGTACTCCCCAGGTGAACTTATGAGTAGATCTATGCCTCCCTGTCAACACCCGGATTTTTAAGTCCAGATGCCTGTCATGCCATACATCGCAATCCCAGGAATATTGTTGTTGCGAGACATAACAGTTGAATATCATAAGTCATCATTCATTACATACCATAGTCGTCTTTACAAATAGGGATCACATGATCCCATAGTACACACAGAGTCGATCTAGGGATCAACATTCACCAAGTTCATAGTTTCATAGCGGAAGCGTAACGTAGAAGGGACTCTCTAGTCCACAGGCCAACGTCTGACGTCAGAAGGCTCCCTAGTTGTCGTGGGCGTCCTGCGGGTCGTCTTCTTCAAACTGTTGTTCTGCTTCAGAATCTGGCCATTTGAATAGCCAGGGACACAGCCGTGAGTACTTTAAAGTACTCGCAAACTAATACTAAGGTAAGTGCTAACAAGTCTAGTAAGGGGTACTAAGCTCTAGCTTCTTTTGCATAAAGCAAATTTTATTTCACAAACATTTTTGTAAACCACTTTTGGAATGCCATCCAAAACCAGTGGGAACATTAGTGTCATTCCCACAACTCTGTTGTGATTTCCAGATCAAAGTCTCAAGTTCAAAACATAAGTCACCCTTCACCACTCATAGTTTTCGAAAAGTTCTGATGACGGAACAGTATGGCCTTTCCAACTGTCCATAACCGAGGACGCGGCTATTCGAATAGGTTTAACTCTGCAGAGGTTGTACACTTGTGCCACAACAATTGCAATAGCTCGTCAGGTAATCGGCCCTGATTTATCGTACGCAGACGCGAACTACCAATCATAACCTTTCATTTACATACCCTAGTATAGGCACCTCTCCCCATGAGCTTGGCCTCCCGGTGAAGACCGACGGCCACTGGGAACTGCACAGGGCTTGGGCCGGACATTCACCTCATTTCGCATCATATCGTATCGTTTCTTTTGTGGTAGAGGCAGCTTTCGGCATAACCCCGATGATGCTTGTTTAGAGGGAACCCATACTAAGACACACAAACTTCCAGTTAAGCCCTACCCAGATTCAGGTATTGTGGGGGTACGGTAACATTGGAATGGTATCGCATCCGAACCCAACCATCAGTGTTTTTGGTAAAATTCACCAAGTCATTCACCAGTCATATTCACCTTCAAAAGAAATCATTCAATGGGATGCATCTTCATTCCAAGGTTTCAAAACTCCTTCAAAATCTCTCAATAGAATGACTCGTCATTCCAAGGTTTTTCGAAATCTTTCCAGTTTCCAGTTTCCCACATGGAGTAGCCACTTTCAAAACAGCACTAGCATCTATGCAAGAGGGATGCTAAGTATTTGGTTTGTTTCTAGGCTAAGTTTGATACTCTTGTACTAGTCCAATACTAGCCAAGTGAATCATGAATCAAAAAGTACTTTGATAAAACAAAGGTAAATAGAGTTTGTAAGTACAAACTGGAAATTAAGATCATAAGCCTAAAGTAAATTAGGGGAAGGCTTTGCTCATAGAGAGCTTAGCAAGTTGCAAGAGTATTATCTTGCAACCAAAATGGTTTGCCTCAAGCTAGCTTGCATTGGTGGTAGCTTGCTAACTTTACTACTTTAGTCACCAACTTGTACTTTGACCAAAGTTAACTATAAAAGTAACCCATCTAGAAAACAGGTAAGAATTTGTAAAATCAAAACTTAGGATGGGTTCATATAATAAAAGGGTAAGAAACATGGTGCCTTGCCCCAAGGGGCGTGCACCTTGCAAGAATATTAGTTTGCAAACTAAATATCTTAGCTTGCAAACAATATCACCTTGCAAAGGTAATTTCTATCAGTGCTAGCTTGCGTTGGTAATAACTTGCAATACTATCAGCTTGCTACAGATTAACTTGCATCGGTATTGGCTTGCCTTGGTATGAAGTGAGGGTCTAAGTTCTCTTCTCCTTCCTTGTTGTAGAAGTCCTCCTCTTCCTGATGGTCTCCGGGACTAGCGTCTAAAATACGAATACGGGGCATACAATCATCATACCAAATTTACATACTAAACTAATCACATACAAGCTTCACACAACTTAGCTAGCATCCATACTACTATTAAGTGGGTGGATGTGTTCCTCTTATTCAAGCAAAAGATATTTCCTCCCATTATCTTATTAAGATTTAATTTCGCTTGTGAACAAAATATGACCTAGGTTGACCAAAGTCAACCTCTTCATACTCCTTATTTGAGAAAATGATTTAAATGAGGTTTCATACCTCATACAATTTAATACAAAAAGGGTAATGATTTAAGGTCACCAAATACTCAATATGAGATTATATAGACCATGGTCCATACCTCATGTTGAAATACTTGAGAACAAGATTTAAATGAGAAGGGAAACCTCTCATAAGATTTAACACATAGTTGTAACTAGGTTAACAACTATCATTGAGGTGATTTCTCATCCTCAACAATTCATTGGCTATTCTAACATCAAGTGTAATTACACCCATTTATTCTATTCACACAAAAACTACACTTAGGGTGCATTGGTTGTGTGGTTTGGAAGGGTAATTTCCTCTCCTTACATGGAAATGATAATTTCCATCTAGGGTTGGAAAAACACTTCTCTCTTATTGAAATCTTCTTAGGATTTAATTTCTCAAACAATCATGCATGAAATCACGTTGACCCAAGTCAACCATTCATCATTATTATTTGAGAAATAGATTTAAATGAGGTAAAATACCTCATACAATTTAATAACACTACAATGATTTAAATCTCTAAGGAATTCATATAAGTGAGTTTGGCCAGGGGTCCAAACATCACATGAATTCCTTTGAGATAAGATTTAAATGAAGCATAAGACTTCATATGCATTACTTAATAATTTTGGACAATATCAACTAGTTAAACTAGCCATATTGCACCTTTCTTAAACTAGGGCATGATCATGCAAAGTGACCACACCATTTTATTGCAGAAACAATTAGTGTAAGTCAAATGTGAGCTAAAGGAGTTGGAATTAACTTAAAATCATTTGTGGTTGATTTTTAAGAATTAATCTAAGGCAGAAAAGTCCCTGACTTGTTATTTTTGTCAGATTAATTCTACAAAGAGATTGACCATGAGGCCAGTGGCATTGGATAGATATTTTCCTAAGCTTTCCAAAAATATGAAATTCACTAGATTTGGTTTAGCCAATTTGAAATGGTTGAATTTCAAAGTGGAGGCAGTATTACAATTTATAACCAATTTATTTAACAGGATTTGCAAAATGGGCCGGCGGGAAACTAAACGGGCCGAAAGATTTGAAAATGCCCGGGCAGAGTTGGGCCGGCCCAGCAGTGCGTCCAGCGCGCAGCGGGCCAACTGACAGGGGGAGGTCCACATGTCAGCGGGTGAAACTCACCGAAGCGGTACGGGTGATCGTGGGACGTAGGATTAGATGGCGATCGGGCGGCTGTGGATCGTCGTCGTCGTCGACGCGAGGGCTTGCTGGCACGGCGGCGGTAGGGGGTCGACGGCGAGCAGGGACTCCGGCGAGCGGCGGCGTTGATGCAGGTCGACGTTGTAGACGACGGCGAGTGCGCTGGTACCGGTGGCGTCGCTCGGGGAGGTGTCAATCGACGGCGGCGTCTGCGTCGGCTTGCGGGTCTCCGGCGTGCAATTGGGCGACGGTGGTTGCTAATTCGAAGTGGAGAGGATGCGAGGAGATCGAGAGGATGGAGAGGAGCAAGTTTGGGGTGGAGATGGAGGCGCGGGAGACGGTGTATTTATAGGGCACGAGGTGGCCGTGGGGTGTGCGGCAGGGCGACATCTTCGCGGCGTCTCCGGCGAGCGAATCGGGTCGGCGAGGTAGGCAGTAGCTAGGTGAGGTCGAGGCGGTGCTAGAGCGCTTGCTAGCTAGGTGGGGGTCGGTCTGGTGTGGGCGCGCGACGGCGACGTTCTGGCGGCAGGGTTGCGGGCTTCCGGCGAAGTGGTCATCGGCGACAAGCGGTGCGAGAGCACGGGTCCTTGTCTGGCGGGTTGGCGTGGCGACGGCGAAGCTCGAGGTGCTGAGAGGGGGGCCAGGGGCTGCGCAGAGTGATGGGGCGGCGCGTGGCCGTGGCGCGCACCGGCAGACACGGGATGGCATGGCCATGCCGATCCTGTCGCGCCAGGGCGTCGCGGGCACGTGCTGGCCTGGGCGTTGTGGTCCTCCATTCGTCAAACGGCGCATGTGTGCGTGCTCAGGGGACCATGGGGAGGCTGTGAGACATGCTGGCTAGTGCTAGGGTTGAGAGAGAGGGGGAGAAGCATGTGTGCATGTCCATGGCCGGCATGGCCATGTCCTTGCTCCCCTAGGGTTTTCTTTAGGGCTTCTGTGCTGCTGTGAGGAAGAGAGGGGACAAGGGGACATGTAGGGTGGAGATGGGGTAGGTTAGGTTTAGATAGAACACTATTTCAAATAGTGTGGCATAGTGCCATAGATGCTATGTGGCAATTTGATCCAAATTTGGTTTAATTCCAAATAGTTGGCCAAATTGAATGGTGGGTGCTTAGACAGGTTGTATTTGATCAGAGAAGAGGAGAGGTGGTGGTGGAATTTAGGAAATCAAAATATGGCAATTTTCACTAAGTGGGAGATTGTTCCCCTTAATTAAAAGTGCCAACTTTGGATGAGCCTAGCAATTGATTAATAAGGATTTTGGCAGGGTGGTCTTTACAAAAGTTGCTCACCTTGATGTCCTCTTGGATGACATGCAAAGAGTTGGGAAAGTCTAGTTTGAAAAACTTGAAATGGAGAGGCTCAAAGTAGGGACCAGAATAATTATGGCAGATTTGACCATTATTGCATGTGATCCCCAATTGAGTTTGAAATTGATTTGAATTGGGTTTCTTGGATTCCAAAAGTTGTAATAAATGTTTAGTAACATTATTCAACTAATGATGAAAGCCAAAAGGGGCTAGGGTCAAAATTTTGAAAAAAAATGGCATGAGCCATATGTGAGGGTTTTGTGATTTTTCCACCTTTATTCTTTTATTTTTCTTTGCTTCCATTTGACCAGAGGGGGGTTTGTTTGATGCTAGAAGAAGTTGGATGTAAGGTTCCAACCATTTTGAGGCAAGGTTGGTGCCTAGGTCAAGAGTTGATAAATTGGCCCTATGTGTGTGTGAGGAAAATGGAATTATCCCACTATTGGGTTTCTCTCCATTTGGGTTGACTTTGTTTACTCTAATGTGATTCCTATTAGTTTAGAAAGGTTTTCAAACCATTGAAACCATTCCAAAAGGTCTAGCTCAAAGATTTGTAAAATTGGCCAAAACACAGGAGAGGGAACATGTCAAATTTTCTTATTTTTGTAAGATGCTCCCCTTGCTTTACTTGAGCAAGGAGGAGGGTCAAGTTAGGGTTAGATTGGGTTCAGAGATGGTTTCACACCATTTTGGTACAGGTAGAAGTGCATAGGACAAGAGTTTGTGAAAATGGCTAGGGGTCACATATGCCTCTATGCATATGTGGCATTTGATTTTTAATAGAACTTGGCTTGACCCAAAGATGTTGTTGGGTGTTGAAATGGCATATAGGAGTGATCCAACCATTCAACTTCAAGTCTAGGGTCAAGATCCTCAATTTCACGAATTTGATATTTTGCTCTCATATGCCTCTATGGCATTATTACTCTCTTTTTGAAAACCTTGTGTTCCACATTTGGGTTGTGTTGAAAAAGCACTAACTAGGGTTCAAGAAGGTTTTCCAATTCTCTACATCAAGTAGAAAGGCCTAGGGAAAGTTTTACAAAAAGAGCCATAGGCATATCTGCCTCTTTTCTTAAATAAGATTTTTCCTTTTTATTTTATTCTTCCAAGATTGAGTACAAGAGGGGTGAGGTTGAGGGTTTAGTAACTTTTGCAAAGGTTCACCACTATTTAGCAGAAGAAAAGGGGTAAGGTTTCAGATTCACATATTAGGGCTATAGGCCCACATATAGTTTTTCCTTTATTCAGGGTTTCTCAAAATAGATCAAAGGAGTTTTGAAAAGGTTAGGGCTTAGGGTTCTTCTTATTTGATTTCTTTCTCTTTTTGTTTTTATTTGGTTTGTGATCTTTACTTGATCACTCTAGGGTTTTAGGGTGGGTCACATAAGCATACTAACACTCATCAAGGCAAGAACACAAGTAATAGATAGGAGCAATAAGCCTAATACCTTATATAAGAAAAGTTTTTGTTGGTTCTCATTTTTGGAAAAAGTAAATTCCTTTTTGCTTTGTTTTGAAATTTGGGGTGTTACAAACCCTTCCCCCTTAAACAAATCTCGTCCCGAGATTTTAAGAGGAGTTAGGTTCCTAGGAGAGATTGGGCGGTTTGATTTAGTAGGAAACATACTTGTCATGTTCCGAGATGCTTCTTGTGCTTCGGCGGTCTTCAGGTGGTAGTAGCGACCGGTGCGGTTGTTCGGGTAGTTTGGAGCAAACTTTCTTCTAGTTGCGATATGGTGCTGCTGCTGTGCCAGTGCAGAGGGGTTGGCGGCGATCTTGGCAAGCTTCTTGCGGCATTCATTGGAGAAATGACCCACAGTTCCACATTCATAGCAGGTTACCGTTGACTTGCTTGTTTGTGCGATGGGTACAGCATTGCTTCCCATTTGGGGGCATTGTTGGTGGCTTTCCTCGGGCACTTGTTAGAGTAATGACCAGTAGCACCGCATGCGTAGCAAGTCACATTGGACTTGGCTCTGGGGGCATGGTGGAGTACTGGGATGAGCCGTTCTAGTGATGCTATCTTCACGCGGAGGCGGGCAATGAGGTAGTCCTTCTTGGCGTGTTGGTGGCGAAGTGCCTTGCGCTCCATTGCAAGGATGCTGATGGCTTCAGTCATCCTGGCGTGCTCAGGGTGTATTTGCTTGGCTTGGGCACGGGAGTTGTTGCGGGTAGGAGGGGCCATCTGATCATCGAAGTAGATAATAAGGTAAGAGGGAAACTTCTATGGTTTGTTTGAGTTAAAATTCAAGAATCGAAAACTTGAAAACTTGAGGAGTGTTGAGGGGGTAAAAACCAGCAACACTTTTTCATTCATACCAAACATCACACATTACAAACCTAACACACCGTTGGTTTGAAGAACCATTCATTCGTTCTACGATACAAGGGGATCCTGATACACTCACACCTACTTAAGTGCTGGAGTGATACTATTCTCTCGGGTGGACTCTTCTTCTTCACGGTTGAGGTGCTTGGCGTGAGGCGAGGGCGTTGTCCAAATTCCTGCAGGTTTTGTACTGCCTGAAGTCCTGAGGTGCTTCGTAGGGGTTCATCCTTGGTTGCGGTGGGGGCATGGTCATTGGTTCTCCCCAGGGGTCATGTCTTGGGTAGTAGATGAAGCGAGTGTTCTTGATCTTGTCCTTATTTTGTCCACACAGACGAAAGATTGCTTCTTGCATTGCTTCGGCTAGTCCTTCTTTCCAAGTGTTTCCAGTTACAGAAACCCAAATGGTTTCCCATACCGGGGCATCAAGCTTCCTTCGTAGATCAGTAGAAACGTCCCACTGAGGTGGTTCTCCTGACTTAGCTTTGAGTGGCATTCCGAAGAACTTGGGGTACGGGTGTCCTAGATAATCCACTAGTTGCTTCAACTCTTTTTCGAACTTGAGGTCGCCTTCGGGACCAAGCTGATAGGACTCCCACTGGTACGTCATCTGTGAGCAAAGAGGAGTAAATTAGAGAAGTAGTCAAGTGTGCAAATTTTTGGTGTAAGTTTGC
This sequence comes from Lolium perenne, assembly GCF_019359855.2. Classification (NCBI taxonomy): domain Eukaryota; kingdom Viridiplantae; phylum Streptophyta; class Magnoliopsida; order Poales; family Poaceae; genus Lolium; species Lolium perenne. The sequence continues at coordinate 126,686,421 of NC_067248.2, forward strand.
AAAGGAAGTAGAGATTGCTCATCTTTTTTGAAAAAGGATTTTCAAGGATAAGAGTAAGAACAAGTTTTCCCAAATATTCACTTCATTGGTTTTTGAAACTAAGTTTTTCAGACGTCCATTCTAACTAGGGTCTCCTAAGGTCAAACAATGGCTCTGATACCAACTTGTCAACACCCGGATTTTTAAGTCCAGATGCCTGTCATGCCATACATCGCAATCCCAGGAATATTGTTGTTGCGAGACATAACAGTTGAATATCATAAGTCATCATTCATTACATACCATAGTCGTCTTTACAAATAGGGATCACATGATCCCATAGTACACACAGAGTCGATCTAGGGATCAACATTCACCAAGTTCATAGTTTCATAGCGGAAGCGTAACGTAGAAGGGACTCTCTAGTCCACAGGCCAACGTCTGACGTCAGAAGGCTCCCTAGTTGTCGTGGGCGTCCTGCGGGTCGTCTTCTTCAAACTGTTGTTACGCGAGAATACGGCCATTTGAATAGCCGGGGACACGGTAGTGAGTACTTTAAAGTACTCGCAAACTAATACTAAGGTAAGTGCTAACAAGTCTAGTAAGGGGTACTAAGCTCTAGCTTCTTTTGCATAAAGCAAATTTTATTTCACAAACATTTTTGTAAACCACTTTTGGAATGCCATCCAAAACCAGTGGGAACATTAGTGTCATTCCCACAACTCTGTTGTGATTTCCAGATCAAAGTCTCAAGTTCAAAACATAAGTCACCCTTCACCACTCATAGTTTTCGAAAAGTTCTGATGACGGAACAGTATGGCCTTTCCAACTGTCCATAACCGAGGACGCGGCTATTCGAATAGGTTTAACTCTGCAGAGGTTGTACACTTGTGCCACAACAATTGCAATAGCTCGTCGAGTGGCGTCTGATTTATCGTACGCAGTACGCGAACTACCAATCATAACCTTTCATTTACATACCCTAGTATAGGCACCTCTCCCCATGAGCTTGGCCTCCCAGTGAAGACTGACGGTCAGCCTGGGAACTGCACAGGGCTTGGGCCGGACATTCACCTCATTTCGCATCATATCGTATCGTTTCTTTTGTGGTAGAGGCAGCTTTCGGCATAACCCCGATGATGCTTGTTTAGAGGGAACCCATACTAAGACACACAAACTTCCAGTTAAGCCCTACCCAGATTCAGGTATTGTGGGGGTACGGTAACATTGGAATGGTATCGCATCCGAACCCAACCATCAGTGTTTTTGGTAAAATTCACCAAGTCATTCACCAGTCATATTCACCTTCAAAAGAAATCATTCAATGGGATGCATCTTCATTCCAAGGTTTCAAAACTCCTTCAAAATCTCTCAATAGAATGACTCGTCATTCCAAGGTTTTTTCGAAATCTTTCCAGTTTCCAGTTTCCCACATGGAGTAGCCACTTTCAAAACAGCACTAGCATCTATGCAAGAGGGATGCTAAGTATTTGGTTTGTTTCTAGGCTAAGTTTGATACTCTTGTACTAGTCCAATACTAGCCAAGTGAATCATGAATCAAAAAGTACTTTGATAAAACAAAGGTAAATAGAGTTTGTAAGTACAAACTGGAAATTAAGATCATAAGCCTAAAGTAAATTAGGGGAAGGCTTTGCTCATAGAGAGCTTAGCAAGTTGCAAGAGTATTATCTTGCAACCAAAATGGTTTGCCTCAAGCTAGCTTGCATTGGTGGTAGCTTGCTAACTTTACTACTTTAGTCACCAACTTGTACTTTGACCAAAGTTAACTATAAAAGTAACCCATCTAGAAAACAGGTAAGAATTTGTAAAATCAAAACTTAGGATGGGTTCATATAATAAAAGGGTAAGAAACATGGTGCCTTGCCCCAAGGGGCGTGCACCTTGCAAGAATATTAGTTTGCAAACTAAATATCTTAGCTTGCAAACAATATCACCTTGCAAAGGTAATTTCTATCAGTGCTAGCTTGCGTTGGTAATAACTTGCAATACTATCAGCTTGCTACAGATTAACTTGCATCGGTATTGGCTTGCCTTGGTATGAAGTGAGGGTCTAAGTTCTCTTCTCCTTCCTTGTTGTAGAAGTCCTCCTCTTCCTGATGGTCTCCGGGACTAGCGTCTAAAATACGAATACGGGGCATACAATCATCATACCAAATTTACATACTAAACTAATCACATACAAGCTTCACACAACTTAGCTAGCATCCATACTACTATTAAGTGGGTGGATGTGTTCCTCTTATTCAAGCAAAAGATATTTCCTCCCATTATCTTATTAAGATTTAATTTCGCTTGTGAACAAAATATGACCTAGGTTGACCAAAGTCAACCTCTTCATACTCCTTATTTGAGAAAATGATTTAAATGAGGTTTCATACCTCATACAATTTAATACAAAAAGGGTAATGATTTAAGGTCACCAAATACTCAATATGAGATTATATAGACCATGGTCCATACCTCATGTTGAAATACTTGAGAACAAGATTTAAATGAGAAGGGAAACCTCTCATAAGATTTAACACATAGTTGTAACTAGGTTAACAACTATCATTGAGGTGATTTCTCATCCTCAACAATTCATTGGCTATTCTAACATCAAGTGTAATTACACCCATTTATTCTATTCACACAAAAACTACACTTAGGGTGCATTGGTTGTGTGGTTTGGAAGGGTAATTTCCTCTCCTTACATGGAAATGATAATTTCCATCTAGGGTTGGAAAAACACTTCTCTCTTATTGAAATCTTCTTAGGATTTAATTTCTCAAACAATCATGCATGAAATCACGTTGACCCAAGTCAACCATTCATCATTATTATTTGAGAAATAGATTTAAATGAGGTAAAATACCTCATACAATTTAATAACACTACAATGATTTAAATCTCTAAGGAATTCATATAAGTGAGTTTGGCCAGGGGTCCAAACATCACATGAATTCCTTTGAGATAAGATTTAAATGAAGCATAAGACTTCATATGCATTACTTAATAATTTTGGACAATATCAACTAGTTAAACTAGCCATATTGCACCTTTCTTAAACTAGGGCATGATCATGCAAAGTGACCACACCATTTTATTGCAGAAACAATTAGTGTAAGTCAAATGTGAGCTAAAGGAGTTGGAATTAACTTAAAATCATTTGTGGTTGATTTTTAAGAATTAATCTAAGGCAGAAAAGTCCCTGACTTGTTATTTTTGTCAGATTAATTCTACAAAGAGATTGACCATGAGGCCAGTGGCATTGGATAGATATTTTCCTAAGCTTTCCAAAAATATGAAATTCACTAGATTTGGTTTAGCCAATTTGAAATGGTTGAATTTCAAAGTGGAGGCAGTATTACAATTTATAACCAATTTATTTAACAGGATTTGCAAAATGGGCCGGCGGGAAACTAAACGGGCCGAAAGATTTGAAAATGCCCGGGCAGAGTTGGGCCGGCCCAGCAGTGCGTCCAGCGCGCAGCGGGCCAACTGACAGGGGGAGGTCCACATGTCAGCGGGTGAAACTCACCGAAGCGGTACGGGTGATCGTGGGACGTAGGATTAGATGGCGATCGGGCGGCTGTGGATCGTCGTCGTCGTCGACGCGAGGGCTTGCTGGCACGGCGGCGGTAGGGGGTCGACGGCGAGCAGGGACTCCGGCGAGCGGCGGCGTTGATGCAGGTCGACGTTGTAGACGACGGCGAGTGCGCTGGTACCGGTGGCGTCGCTCGGGGAGGTGTCAATCGACGGCGTCTGCGCGTCGGCTTGCGGGTCTCCGGCGTGCAATTGGGCGACGGTGGTTGCTAATTCGAAGTGGAGAGGATGCGAGGAGATCGAGAGGATGGAGAGGAGCAAGTTTGGGGTGGAGATGGAGGCGCGGGAGACGGTGTATTTATAGGGCACGAGGTGGCCGTGGGGTGTGCGGCAGGGCGACATCTTCGCGGCGTCTCCGGCGAGCGAATCGGGTCGGCGAGGTAGGCAGTAGCTAGGTGAGGTCGAGGCGGTGCTAGAGCGCTTGCTAGCTAGGTGGGGGTCGGTCTGGTGTGGGCGCGCGACGGCGACGTTCTGGCGGCAGGGTTGCGGGCTTCCGGCGAAGTGGTCATCGGCGACAAGCGGTGCGAGAGCACGGGTCCTTGTCTGGCGGGTTGGCGTGGCGACGGCGAAGCTCGAGGTGCTGAGAGGGGGGCCAGGGGCTGCGCAGAGTGATGGGGCGGCGCGTGGCCGTGGCGCGCACCGGCAGACACGGGATGGCATGGCCATGCCGATCCTGTCGCGCCAGGGCGTCGCGGGCACGTGCTGGCCTGGGCGTTGTGGTCCTCCATTCGTCAAACGGCGCATGTGTGCGTGCTCAGGGGACCATGGGGAGGCTGTGAGACATGCTGGCTAGTGCTAGGGTTGAGAGAGAGGGGGAGAAGCATGTGTGCATGTCCATGGCCGGCATGGCCATGTCCTTGCTCCCCTAGGGTTTTCTTTAGGGCTTCTGTGCTGCTGTGAGGAAGAGAGGGGACAAGGGGACATGTAGGGTGGAGATGGGGTAGGTTAGGTTTAGATAGAACACTATTTCAAATAGTGTGGCATAGTGCCATAGATGCTATGTGGCAATTTGATCCAAATTTGGTTTAATTCCAAATAGTTGGCCAAATTGAATGGTGGGTGCTTAGACAGGTTGTATTTGATCAGAGAAGAGGAGAGGTGGTGGTGGAATTTAGGAAATCAAAATATGGCAATTTTCACTAAGTGGGAGATTGTTCCCCTTAATTAAAAGTGCCAACTTTGGATGAGCCTAGCAATTGATTAATAAGGATTTTGGCAGGGTGGTCTTTACAAAAGTTGCTCACCTTGATGTCCTCTTGGATGACATGCAAAGAGTTGGGAAAGTCTAGTTTGAAAAACTTGAAATGGAGAGGCTCAAAGTAGGGACCAGAATAATTATGGCAGATTTGACCATTATTGCATGTGATCCCCAATTGAGTTTGAAATTGATTTGAATTGGGTTTCTTGGATTCCAAAAGTTGTAATAAATGTTTAGTAACATTATTCAACTAATGATGAAAGCCAAAAGGGGCTAGGGTCAAAATTTTGAAAAAAAATGGCATGAGCCATATGTGAGGGTTTTGTGATTTTTCCACCTTTATTCTTTTATTTTTCTTTGCTTCCATTTGACCAGAGGGGGGTTTGTTTGATGCTAGAAGAAGTTGGATGTAAGGTTCCAACCATTTTGAGGCAAGGTTGGTGCCTAGGTCAAGAGTTGATAAATTGGCCCTATGTGTGTGTGAGGAAAATGGAATTATCCCACTATTGGGTTTCTCTCCATTTGGGTTGACTTTGTTTACTCTAATGTGATTCCTATTAGTTTAGAAAGGTTTTCAAACCATTGAAACCATTCCAAAAGGTCTAGCTCAAAGATTTGTAAAATTGGCCAAAACACAGGAGAGGGAACATGTCAAATTTTCTTATTTTTGTAAGATGCTCCCCTTGCTTTACTTGAGCAAGGAGGAGGGTCAAGTTAGGGTTAGATTGGGTTCAGAGATGGTTTCACACCATTTTGGTACAGGTAGAAGTGCATAGGACAAGAGTTTGTGAAAATGGCTAGGGGTCACATATGCCTCTATGCATATGTGGCATTTGATTTTTAATAGAACTTGGCTTGACCCAAAGATGTTGTTGGGTGTTGAAATGGCATATAGGAGTGATCCAACCATTCAACTTCAAGTCTAGGGTCAAGATCCTCAATTTCACGAATTTGATATTTTGCTCTCATATGCCTCTATGGCATTATTACTCTCTTTTTGAAAACCTTGTGTTCCACATTTGGGTTGTGTTGAAAAAGCACTAACTAGGGTTCAAGAAGGTTTTCCAATTCTCTACATCAAGTAGAAAGGCCTAGGGAAAGTTTTACAAAAAGAGCCATAGGCATATCTGCCTCTTTTCTTAAATAAGATTTTTCCTTTTTATTTTATTCTTCCAAGATTGAGTACAAGAGGGGTGAGGTTGAGGGTTTAGTAACTTTTGCAAAGGTTCACCACTATTTAGCAGAAGAAAAGGGGTAAGGTTTCAGATTCACATATTAGGGCTATAGGCCCACATATAGTTTTTCCTTTATTCAGGGTTTCTCAAAATAGATCAAAGGAGTTTTGAAAAGGTTAGGGCTTAGGGTTCTTCTTATTTGATTTCTTTCTCTTTTTGTTTTTATTTGGTTTGTGATCTTTACTTGATCACTCTAGGGTTTTAGGGTGGGTCACATAAGCATACTAACACTCATCAAGGCAAGAACACAAGTAATAGATAGGAGCAATAAGCCTAATACCTTATATAAGAAAAGTTTTTGTTGGTTCTCATTTTTGGAAAAAGTAAATTCCTTTTTGCTTTGTTTTGAAATTTGGGGTGTTACACTCCCCGGCAACGGCGCCAGAAAACGGTCTTAATGACCCACAAGTATAGGGGATCGCGGCAGTCTTCGAGGGAAGTAAAACCCAAATTTATTGATTCGACACAAGGGGAGGTAAAGAATACTTATAAGCCTTAACAACTGAGTTGTCAATTCAGCTGCACCTGGAAAAGCACTAGTAACAGGGGTGATGTGAAAGTAGCGTGATATGAGAGCAATAGTAACAGTAACTCAGCAGCAGTAATAGTAACACAGGAGCAATGGCACCAGAAAATAGTTGATACTACTTCCAATGACATATAGAACGAGTATATGATCATGAGAGATGGACCGGGGTTCCCAGCGATCTACACTAGTAACTCTCCAATAACAAGTGACAAGTGTTGGGTGAACAAATTACAGTTGGGCAATTGATAGGATTGATAAAGCATTAAGAAAGAACATCAATTCATTAATCATGTAGGCATGTTTTCCATATATAGTCGTACGTGCTCGCAATGAGAAACTTGCACAACATCTTTTGTCCTACCAACCGGTGGCAGCCGGGCCTCAAGGGAATCTACTGGATATTAAGGTACTCCTTTTAATAGAGCACCGGAGCAAAGCATTAACACTTGGTGAAAACATGTGATCCTCATACCTACGCCTTCCCCTCCGGTTGTCCCAATTTCTGTCACTTTGGGGCCATTGGTTCCGGACATAGACATGTGCATACAACTTGTAGATACAATCTAAGCAATTCATATAGAGCTTAAATCTAAGATCATGCCACTCGGGCCCTAGTGACAAGCATTAAGAATAACAAGATTGCAGCAATAATAACTTCACAAACTTTATAGATAGACTAATCATAATGTATCATCCATCGGATCCCAACAAACACAACACCGATTACATCAGATGGATCTCAATCATGTAAGGCAGCTCATGAGATCATTGTATTGAAGTACATGGGATAGAGAGTACCAACTAGCTACTGCTAGAACCCGTAGTCCATGGGGGAACTACTCACGGAGCATGATGGAGGCGGTGGCGTCGATGGAGATGGCTTCCGGGGGCACTTCCCCGTCCCGGCAGGGTGCCGGAACAGAGACTTTTGTCCCCCGAATTGGAGTTTCGCGATGGTGGCGGCGCCCCTGGAGTCTTTCTGGAGTTTTATCAATTGGTATCGCGTTTTTAGGTCGAAAGAGCTTATATAGGCGAAGAGGCAGCGCAGGAGGGGCAACAGGGTGCCCTCCCCATAGGCCGGCGCGGCCAGGGGCCTGCCCGCGCGGCCCTATGGTGTGGGGGCCCCAGGCCTCCCCTCTGACTCCCCTTCGGTGTCCTGGTCCGTCTCGGTGAATTATGATGTTTGGTCTTCATTTCGTCGAATTCCGAGAATATTGCCCGAACAGCCTTTCTGGAACCAAAAACAGCAGAAAACAGGAACTGGCACTGTGGCATCTTGTTAATAGGTTAGTTCCGCAAAACGCATAAAAATATTATAAAGTGCAAGCAAAACATGTAAGTATTGTCATAAAACAAGCATGGAACATCAGAAATTATGGATACGTTGGAGACGTATCATGGGGATTTACCGGTGATTCCCTTTATTTGGTTTATAACTCTGGAGAATAGGAAAGACCTATTTTCTAAAAAAAAATAGTAGCACTGACCTATACGGAGTCAAATTGAGCTAGAATTTTGGGATGTCATTTTTTCACCAGAAGAAGCAAGATGGGCTTTTGGACCAGACGTGTAGAGGCTTGAGGGCCAAAAGAGGCCAGGCTAGGGCGCGCCACCCGTCTCTTTTGGCCGTCGAACGCCCAATTCGCTTGATTCTTTCGCGAATCGACATATTTTGACCTAAAAAACACTATATATATATGACCTCCGATGATTCTCTAGAGGATAGCGCCGCAGAAACAAAGAAACGCAAAATGGAAGCTGCAGATTGGAGGGGGAAACTCCGCCGGAGGAATCTCCACCTTCTCCAACGTATTCATCATCATCACCATGATCAAGAGGGAGTAGTCGACCTCTAGACTACGGTTTTGTGGCAGTAGCTTGATCTATTTCTCTCATGTTCTTCATAGTTCCTGGTGCCATATGAGCTGTCCAACATGATTATTGTCATATATGTAATACCTATGTAGTGGATCTTTATTCTATAATATTGTGCTATGATATTTGACTCTACTTTGTATAAGATGTACTGATATATGCATATTATGTACCCCGTTCTTAAGTATTGGTTCTGATCAAACTTGTATGAAAGAATGTGTGTAGGGTGGTGTATGTGTTAGATGGAATAGAATGGTTTTAGTGATTGGATAGTGACAACAAATTCATGATCTATTATGACTTTGCCTTTTCTTTTGCTATCTTGCTAGGGATAAAGTGAATGCATGTGCTATGTTCTTCATGTGACAAAAGTGATGGTCTTGTTTGTTCAAGGTAGCATTGTAAGGGTACATTGCCCCTAAGTGTGTTTTTGGTAATTAATGACAATCCTCTATGGACTAATATTTTCATTGTCTTTATATGAAGGAATATTCCATAGATCTTTCTTGAAGTCCATATGATGGATGCAAGTGTTGATGCCATGAATATAATGTTATACCTTTGGTGTTGTCATCAAGATCATCGATTTGAAGAGAAGAGTATGATATGATCAAGAACAAGAAATGAAGATGGAGTTCTTGTGTGAAACTCAAGTTAGCCATGCTCTAGCTTATGCGTTAAGCAATGAATGATCAAGATATTATGCTAGAGCATGAAGAGATACAAGGTTGACCAAGACTAAGAGTGAAGATTGAATTCAAGTTGGTCAACAAATGAAGCATAAAGAGTGTACCACTTTGGATCATGTGATCTTGTGGTACGGTAATCCTTATCAATTATGTGTAATGATCTAACCCACTATATATGTGCATTTGTGTTGTCTATGTGGGTTAGGTATCTTGTCATGGGCATGAATCAAGAAGTATGATCTCATATAGCCCATGTGAGGATGGCATCAAGTATGGATGTCATCAAGGTTGAGAAGGGCAAGTTCAAGATGTGTATATCGAGAAGATCATGCTTGAAGCTTGTCGTCCATTTTGTGATAATGGACTTCTGAAGATGTGCCTCAATGGAGCTTTCCCATAGTGGTGTATGGGGAAGCAATCACGAGTCTTCACGAAGCAACAATGATCGAGTGGGCATTCCGGCTTGAATGAAGCATGAAGCGTTGCGCAAGGAAAAGGTATGGCCATGCTAGGTTTTCCTTTTACCGGTCCCAAGGTGGTTTTCAAGAGACCGGGTTATAGGATAGATAGCCGCACTATCAAGAGGGGATTTCGGTTGAGTAACTTGATTGCATCGTCTTAGGGAGCTCAATCCTTTGCATTCTTTGTATCCCTATATTCTTGTTGCTTTTTGGTTCTTATTTATTTGAGGTTCTTGAGCTTGTTGCTAGCTTTAGAACAAGTCCAAGTTCATCTAAAGCGGAATTCGTATGCATCTTCTATTGCTTTTTCATGTTTGGAGGTTTTACCGGTTTGATTTTTATAGATAGGACAAACCTTTCATATTGTTGTTCTTACTCAATGGTTGAACTATGATGTTTCTATGTATAATTTTGTAGAGCTCATTGTCATGATTCCAACGAGCCCAAGATCATCGAAACTGGAGTCCGGATGTAAAAGTTGTCGCGTTTTCGGCGTCTAGGTCGACAGGTCAGGTTTTGTTGCCGAGTAGGACGGCACCGCCGGACTCAGAGCCGAGTGGCTCGATTTTTAGCCCAAAATAGTCATATTTTGAGGGGTTGTAAAAGGTCCTTCTTCTCCATTGTTCTAGGGGTCCTTTGGCACGTTTTTTGCTACCACTATTGACCTTCTTGAGCTTGCTTTCCCTCCCATTCCTCCCATGATTCTTGCATATTTTTGAGGGATTTGAAAGAGGAGATCTAGATCTACAACCTCCACCAATCAATTCCTCCTCTAAGTGAGGGTAACTCTTGGGATCTAGATCTTGGAGTCATTTGTTGATTTCCGCTGTTGTTCTTCCTCTCTAGTTCCTCCATAGCATTTGTTGCTTTTATGGGATTTGAGAGAGAAGGATTTGAACACTTATTTTGATGTTCTTGCTTTGCATCTTTAAATATTGTTGAGCTCTCCAATATAATTATTTCGAGTGAGTGTGAGCTTGTTATTCTTGGAGGGGTGAACTCCTAGTGGGCTTGGCGGTTGGTGCTCCGGTGACCTCCTCGTGGAAGATTGTGAAGAGGCCCGGGCTTTTCCTCCGTGGAGCTTCTGATGTGGTTGTGGAGCTTGCCATCTCTGGGGTGGAGAAAAAGCTAGCCATAAGGGAAATGCCTTTGTCCTTCTTGGTATAGGCTTGGAGAAGAAGGTGAGCCTTTGTGGCTTCCAGGAGACCTTCGTGGTAGCTCTCATCTCTCCAATGTGACTTATCTCACCTTGTGTGGGGGAACACGGGAATATATCTTCGTCTCCGCGTGCCTCGGTTATCTCTATACCCAAGCTTAGTTTACTTGGGATAGCCGTCGTGTTTGAAATACATATATCTGGCTATCACTTGTATTTCATATATATTGTGCCTAGATTTCTTATCTAAGTTGTTGTTGTTGCACTTAGTTGACCCTAGCATATTTAGGTTTTGTGCTTGTAAAATAAACTTAGTTTAATTCCGCATTATTACAAGCCAAATCGGTAATATTTTTAAAATGCCTATTCACCCCACCCCATCTAGGCGACATCTCGTCATTTCAAGCATATTTGATATTCAAACATCATGTCAAAGTACTTATGGCTATACTCTGTTAATTCTTAATAGAAGATTGCATGGAGTTTTCCCTGTCTTGTGGAGTGTAAGAGAGATGTCTTACATCACCTCTATATTAGGACGTGATGCCCATATAAATGCGTATATTACACCTGTTGAAATTATATTCTTTATATCTCATTGATGAATTGTTATTGTCTTAAAAGAGAGAATAGTCAAGTGAACCCGTGAACCCCGGTCCAATTTTATTCATAAGAAACACTTTTCCATTGCATTTATCTTACTTTTATTTGCAGAACTCTTTTAATCCGAAAATACAAAAATATTTATCTATCTTATTTGCACACAAAACCCCAAAAAAAACAAACCTTTACCTCTTTTACTTAGTTTACTTTACTTGTTCGGTTTATTTTACTTTAGTTACTACTTTATTTTACTTTTACTTACATGAAACCTTGTGCTTGACAATCACACGGTGGAGTTGGGAAAAAGAGAGGGAGATATAACTCTTTACTATATTCCCCGGGAGGTCGATATAACCCTCGAGTCATCCTTGTGAGGAAAATACTCTACTAACACAACACTCTGTACTTGGAGTGCCAACGTCATCACTTGGCCCCTTGATGTCTACGCACGCTTCTATTTCTGTAGACAGTGTTGGGCCTCCAAGAGCAGAGATTTGTAGAACAGCAGCAAGTTTCCCTCAAGTGAATCGCCCAAGGTTTATCGAACTCAGGGAGGTAGAGGTCAAAGATATCCCTCTCAAACAACCCTGCAATTATGATACAAGAAGTCTCTTGTGTCCCCAACACACCTAATACACTTGTCAGAAGTATAGGTGCACTAGTTCGGCGAAGAGATAGTGAAATACAAGTAATGTGGATGATTGTAAGTAGTAATTGCAATCTGAAATAAAGATGGCAGCAAGCGAACATGTAACAGAACTTGTTGGAAACGGTGTTTCAATGCTTAGAAACAAGGCCTAGGGATCATACTTTCACTAGTGGACACTCTCAACAATGATCACATAATTGAATAAATAAATGCTACTTTCTCTACACTCTCTTGTTGGATAACAAACACCATTCATTGTGTAGGGCTATAAAAGCACACCTCAAGCCGGAGTAAACAAGCTCCACAACGTCCGGAGTTCATATTAAAGTAACCTCTAGAGTGTATAATAGACCATTGCAATTTAGACCGAGTACTAACATAGCATACACACTGTCAACAATAGCTATGAAAGGGGGAATAGATCGCATCAATACTATCATATTAATAGTTAACTTCATAATCTACAAGAGATTATAATCATAACCTATGCCAAGTACTACATGATGCACACACTGTCAACATTACATCATGGAGGAGGAATAGAATACTTTAATAACATCACTAGAGTAGCACATAGATTAATAGTGATACAAAGCTCATGATCACATAAAGATCACACCATGGGAGAGAGATGAACCACATAGCTACAGGTAGAGCCCCCAGCCTCGGGGGAGAACTACTCCCTCCTCATCATGGGAGACAGCAACGGCGATGAAGATGGCGGTGGTGTCGATGGAGATGACTCCGGGGGCAATTCCCCGTCCCGGCGGCGTGCCGGAACAGAGACTTCTGTCCCCCGAAACGGAGTTTCGCGATGGCGGCGGCGCCCCTGGAGTCTTTCTGGAGTTTCGTCAATTGGTGTAGGGTTTTCGGTTCTGGAAGAATATATAGGCGGAAGGGCGGCCTCGGAGGGGCCCCAGGGCGCCCTCACCACATGGCGGCGCGGCCAGGGTTGGGCCCGCGCCCCCCTATGGTGTGGGGCCCCCTTGGCCCTCCTCCGGCCCTTCTCTGGCTCTCCGGGTCCGTCTCGGCAAAATATTGACTTCTGTCTTCGTGGGGTCCAATTCCGAGAATATTTCCTGTGTAGAATTTCTGAAACTAAAAACAACAGAAAACAGGAACTGACACTTCGGCATCTTGTTAATAGGTTAGTTCCGGAAAATGCATAAAAATGATATAAAGTGTATATAAAACATGTGAGTATTGTCATAGAACTAGCATGGAACATAAGAAATTATAGATACGTTTGAGACGTATCACCCCTAAACCATTGATGGCCTGCAAGAACACATGGCCATTCATGCATGTTTTCGGGGAAGTATTATTTCCGTTTTTTATATCGTATCCCAACGAGGAGCATAGTAGGATGTTTATCTGCGGCGTTTCTATCACATTCAAGGTGTCACAAGTCTTAGGTGAATTGACTACAAGGATTGAAATGGGAAAATGGTGGATGTGAATATAGTAGTTTTGTGTATTGAAAGTGCAATAAACTAAAGTGCATAGAAGCAAACAACTATTGGGAAATGTAACGAGTTTCTGCAGATGAAAGATTAGGCGTGGGGATATTCAGTTCATGGTGATAGAGAATGTGCCTAGCGGAATAAATGTGATAGGTGAATCTGATTCTTTTTATTTATATCTGAGCATGCAAGCAACCCAGAAGAGAGAAAGACTCCTCACTGTAGATTTCTTTCGCTAATGATGCTTTTACCTATTACCAAAACCATGGTTAGCGCATCTATTAATGTGGTTAAACCAGATCAAGGTTTTAAGCTTGGTGGTTCCTTGTTGTCCTTGAGTATTTCTAGATCCTCTTTAATATTGGATGTGTCACTCGGGGGGTCGCCGATTCACTAGCAAACAAGTTCATGTCTATGAGTCCTCGAGATCATGTTACTTGGGCCCTTAAATTAGATAAAGCATTAGGTGCACATAGACATTCATTCACATACATAATTAATCATCTTAATCATAATTCACAAATGGATAAAATAGAATAGGCACAACACATCTCACCAATCCCCAACATCTCCCACACCTATGGGATCTACTCACACATGAGAGGATAAAAGCACAATGATATCATAGCAATGTAAATGGAGTTCATCTCGATATTACCGTAGAAAGACACAATAGTTGAAGATCAAATCAAATACAAACCAAGATGGGATAGAGGATTCAGTCCCTAATCTTACAAGTATGAATCTCTCTTTCGTTCAGTACAATTGGGATGTGATGGATGAATGGATAATCTAGACGGGGGTGGATCTTCGTGAGAGTCTATGGTAGTCTTCTCCTTCTTCAGATCAGATCTCCTTTGTTCGGGTGCGAACTCTGATTTTTTGTTTGCCTTTACGAAAACAGTTTGTATTGATATGGGGAAGATGGCAGTGCACAGTACGGGTGCGTGGTACGGTCGGCCCCGCCCGTACTGATGCCCGCTAAACACCCTGTTGCGCCTTGATCAAATTGTATTCAATAGGAAATCTTCATATTTTGTTGCAATCAGCTCATAAATGCCATGTGATCTTCCATAAGTGATGGTTTCCTGAAATACATAACTTAAACCAAGGTTTCGCCTAGATTACGATATTAACATTAGTTGAAACACAAAAGCCAATAAAAACCCAATGAAACCAAGTGATAAATAGTGAAGAATCCTCAATAAAAGCGTCAATATTTGGAGCTATCAGTTCCCCAAGCTTAGCTGTTACTCACCCTCGAGTGACAAAGTGATAAAAGAACAATAGCGAGAAATAAACTTGAGTAGAAGAGCTCACAAGTACGAAGTGATATCAAATTCATGTTCAAAAACCTTGAAACCTCAAACATGATCATTAGATATTCAAATAGTTGCACCTAATATCACGTCATAACAACATGTAGCTTGCCAATCAAAAAATAAATCTCAAAACCCGTGGATAGTGTCAAGAGTTTGGCTAGGCTCGCGAATGCATTGTTTGGGCACCTCTCTTCTTGTTGAGAGTAAAAAGGTATTTTAAGCACTGAATGCTTTGGTCATATTAAGGGTGCACACATGTGAGCCAAATATAATTAAACTTAGATAAACTCATTGACCTCAACATCGAGAATCATGCCCTTCTAGCACCCAATCTTTTTATTATTTTTCAAGAACTTCCATCCTTTGGTGATGGGAACATGCCAAATTTTATTGAAACTTGAATGACTTGCACAAATGCTTATAGGTAATTATAAAATTGCGGTAATATACATCCCCATGAATCTAATATTTTTGCCCACGGGCACCACGCTCCCCATCTATTCAACTCAAAATAACTGAATATCGGGACTCTGCATCTACAGATCATTCATTGGCCAACGGAGTTGTTAGTCACATGGGAATGGATATAATTCTTACATTTCTAGTTATAGAAATTTTTGATTGCTGATAGTAAAAGACAAATTTTACATTCAACTCACACGCCGCAAAATATCCATTCCTTCAAACAATTCTTTTCAAAAAGTGTTATCCAATCAATTCATCAAGATATGTGGTTGAGCAGTACTAAGATTAAAACCTTAAGACAAACATATGCCACCAAAGTCATCAAATAGATGCTTGTTCTTGTTATTAAAATTATTGGAATTAAATCCAATAGAGTTTGTTTTAAAAACCTCATTCAATGATTGTGAAATGGAACCAAAATAGTGAAACTAGCATGGAGGTGGAATTCATATGATAGCAAGCTAAGTGGGGAGCTACACTAGAGTGCAACCAAGCAAATAATAATATGATCGTGAATGGAATTACAATGAGAGTGAAGATGAGAAGTGATACCTCATCTCGTTTGATTGCCTTATACCCGAGTCTTCCTCCCTTCCGTTCCCATCACTAGGTCACTTGAAGTGAATAACTTGCAAAAATTTCAAAGAAAAGATCAAGAGAGTTTCGCAAGATGCAATAAAGGAGATTTTAACTAATTTTTTGTGTTTTCAAATATGAATGCAAAATGAGAAGTAAACATACAAACGGTAAGAAAAGAAATAAACAAACAGTATAAAATGAAATGTGAATGCAAAGTTGGAGGATTTAAACCTCCCTAATATTAGGTGTTTATTCTAACTTGGATCATTGCCCGCCACCACCACCGTGCGATGGTGGGTACGTGTAGTAGTTCTGGAAGTTCTTGGAGAAATCGCTGAAGCTCTAGGTGAGAGACAACACATTGGCGTTCACGTCCTCTAACGTGGTCACCACGTCACCGACGCGACCCACTGATGTCTACGGGTGCTTCTATTCTTGTAGACAGTGTTGGGCCTCCAAGAGCAGAGGTTTGTAGAACAGCAGCAAGTTTCCCTTAAGTGGATCACCCAAGGTTTATCGATCTCAGGGAGGAAGAGGTCAAAGATATCCCTCTCATGCAACCCTGCAACCACAAAGCAAGAAGTCTCTTGTGTCCCCAACACACCTAATAGGTGCACTAGTTCGGCGAAGAGATAGTGAAATACAGGTGGTATGAATAAATATGAGCAGTAGTAACGGCACCAGAAAAGTGCTTTGCTGCCCAGGACTGGCGTGTGGTTGATGGTGGTAATATTGCGGATAGTACAGATGCAGTAGAACAGTAAACAAGCAGCGATAGCAGTATTTGGGAACAAGGCCTAGGGATTATACTTTCACTAGTGGACACTCTCAACTTTGATCACATAACAGAATAAATAGATAGATGCTAGACTCTACACTCTCTTGTTGGATGATGAACACCACTAACTGTGTAGGATTACACGAACCCTCAATGCCGGAGTTAACAAGCTCCACAATATTCGATGTTCATATTTAAATAACCTTAGAGTGCATGACAGATCAACATAACCAAACCAAGTACTAACATAGCATGCACACTGTCACCTTCACGCTACGAAAGGAGGCATAGATCACATCAATACCATCATAGCAATAGTTAACTTCATAATCTACAAGAGATCACAATCATAGCCTACGCCAAGTACTACACGATGCACACACTATCACCATTACACCGTGCAGGAGGAATAAACTACTTTAATAACATCACTAGAGTAGCACACAGATATATTGTGATACAAAACACACTGCAATCATAAAGAGATATAAATAAGCACTTCACTATGCCATTCATAACAGTGAATAAGTATTATGTGAAATATAGCCTAAGAGACCCACACGGTGCACACACTGTCACCTTTACACACGTGGGACAAGGAGTCTCCGGAGATCACATAAGTAAAATCCACTTGACTAGCATAATGACATCTAGATTACAAGCATCATCATATGAATCTCAATCATGTAAGGCAACTCATGAGATTATTGTATTGAAGTACATAGGGAGAGAGATGAACCACATAGCTACCGGTACAGCCCTTAGCCTCGATGGAGAACTACTCCCTCCTCATGGGAGACAGCAGCGGTGATGAAGATGGCGGTGGAGATGGCAGCGGTGTCGATGGAGAAGCCTTCCGGGGGCACTTCCCCGTCCTGGCGGCGTGCCGGAACAGAGACTCCTGTCCCCCAGATCTTGGCTTCGCGATGGCGGCGGCTCTGGATGGTTTCTCGTACCGTGGCTTTTTCGTCTCGAAGACTTAGGTCGAGGGGCTTCTTATAGGCGAAGAGGCGGCGTCAGAAGGGGTCTGGGGCCACCAGACACTAGGGCGGCGCGGCCAGGGCCTGGGCCACGCCAGCCCCATGTGTGGGCCCCCTGTGGCCCCTCTCTGGCGACTCTCGGGTGTTCTGGAAGCTTCCGGGGATTCTAAGATGCTGGGCGTTGATTTCGTCCGATTCCGAGAATATTTCCTTACTAGGATTTCCGAAACCAAAAACAGCAGAAAACAGCAACTGGCCCTTCGGCATCTCGTCAATAGGTTAGTTCCGGAAAACTCATAATAATGACATAAAGTATGCATAAAACATGTAGACATCATCAATAATGTGGCATGGAACATAAGAAATTATCGATACGTCGGAGACGTATCACCCACCAAGGTGTCATACTCCTCCCTTGGGACGTAGTCGTAGCCTGGCTGTGGCTGCATGAAGGGCTGTTGTGGCCACTGGTAGTAGTGCTGATGGAATTGGTGGTGTTGTCCGTAGTCATTTCACCCTTATTGTCCCTATTGCTTGTCTTCATCTCCAGCTTGGTTGTTCTGCTGGTCCCAAGTGGCGTTCCCGTCTGGGCTTGTTTGTAGGATAACGTTGCATAGAAAACAAAAGTTTTCCTACCGCGAACACGCAATCCAAGCCAAGATGCAATCTAGAAGACGGTAGCAACGAGGGGATTATCGAGTCTCACCCTTGAAGAGATTCCAAAGCCTACAAGATGAGGCTCTTGTTGCTGCGACAGACGTTCACTTGCCGCTTGCAAAAGCGCGTAGAAGATCTTGATCACGGCGCCACGAACGGGCAGCACCTCCGTACTCGGTCACAGGTTCGGTTGTTGATGAAGACGACGTCCACCTCCCCGTTCCAGCGGGCAGCGGAAGTAGTAGCTCCTCTTGAATCCGACAGCACGACGGCGTGGTGTCGGTGGTGGTGGAGAAATCCGGCGGAGCTTCGCTAAGCGTGCGGGATGTGGTGGAGGAGAGAGGGCCGCTAGGGTTTGGGAGAGGGGGCGCCGGCCACTAGGGGTGCAGCCACCATGGTGGTTCTTGGGGTGGCCGGCCCCCTCCCCTTGGCCCTCATTATATAGGTGGAACACCCAAGAGTTGGTCTACAAGTCTTCGAATAAGACCCCAAACCAAAACCTTCCATAACACATGAAACCTACCCAAGCTAGGACTCCCACTAGAGGTGGGATTCCCACCCTTCCTTGGGAGGGGGTGGCCGGCCCCCCTTGGAGAGTCCACTTGGGACTCCTCCCCCTTTAGGGTTGGCCGGCCATGGAGGTGGAGTCCCTCCGGGACTCCGCCTTCCTTAGTGGTTTCTTCCGGACTTTTCTAGAACCTTCTAGAACCTTCCGGATCATTTTAAATCTTATCAAATGACTTCCTATATATGAATCTTATTCTCCGGACCATTCCGGGACTCCTCGTGATGTCCGGGATCTCATCCGGGACTCCGAACAAATATTCGAACTCTATTCCATATTCAAGTTCTACCATTTCAACATCCAACTTTAAGTGTGTCACCCTACGGTTCGCGAACTATGTGGACATGGTTGAGTACTCACTCCGACCAATAACCAATAGCGGGATCTGGAGATCCATAATGGCTCCCACATATTCAACGATGACTTTAGTGATCGAATGAACCATTCACATACGATACCAATTCCCTTTGTCACGCGATATTTTACTTGTCCGAGGTTTGATCATCGGTATCACTTCATACCTTGTTCAACCTCGTCTCCTGACAAGTACTCTTTACTCGTACCGTGGTATGTGGTCTCTTATGAACTTATTCATATGCTTGCAAGACATTAGACGACATTCCACCGAGAGGGCCCAGAGTATATCTATCCGTCATCGGGATGGACAAATCCCACTGTTGATCCATATGCCTCAACTCATACTTTTCGGATACTTAATCCCACCTTTATAACCACCCATTTACGCAGTGGCGTTTGGTGTAATCAAAGTACATTTCTGGTATAAGTGATTTACATGATCTCATGGTCATAAGGACTAGGTAACTATGTATCGAAAGCTTATAGCAAATAATTTAATGACGTGATCTTATGCTACGCTTAATTGGGTGTGTCCATTACATCATTCATACAATGATATAACCTTGTTATTAATAACATCCAATGTTCATGATTATGAAACTAATCATCCATTAATCAACAAGCTAGTTAAGAGGCATACTAGGGACTCTTTGTTGTTTACATATCACACATGTACTAATATTTCGGTTAATACAATTATAGCATGACATATAAACATTTATCATAAACATAAAGATATATAATAACCACTTTTATTATTGCCTCTTGGGCATATCTCCTTCAGTCTCCCACTTGCACTAGAGTCAATAATCTAGATTACATTGTAATATACCTAACACCCATGGCATTCTGGTGTTGGTCATGCTTTGCCCTAGGGAGAGCTTTAGTCAACGGATCTGCTACATTCAGATCAGTGTGTACTTTGTAAATCTTTACTTCTCCATCTTCGATGTACTCGCGAATCGAGTGGTAACGCAGCTTGATATGCTTCAGCCTCTTGTGTGACCTTGGCTCTTGTGCATTGGCGATGGCACCCATGTTATCACAGTAGATGATTAATGGGTCCAATGCACTAGGAACCACACCGAGCTCTACAATGAACCTCTTCATCCATACCGCTTCTGATGAAGCCTCTGAAGCCGCTATGTACTCTGATTCTGTTGAAGACTTCGACACCGTGCACTACTTCGAGCTTGCCCAGCTTACTGCAGCACCAATCAATATAAACACGTACCCAGACTGTGACTTAGAGTCATCAGGATCAGTGTTCCAACTTGCATCGGTGTAACCATTTACAACGAGCTCTTGGTCACCTCCATAACAAAGAAACATATCCTTAGTTCTTTTCAAGTACTTAAGGATATTCTTGACCGCTGTCCAGTGTTCCATTCCTGGATCACTTTGATATCTGCTAGTCAAACTAACAGCATGTGCTATATCCGGTCTAGTACATAGCATGGCATACATGATAGATCCTACTGCCGAGGCATAGGGGATATTACTCATTCTTTCTCTTTCTTCTGCCGTAGCTGGTCCTTGAGTCTTACTCAAGACCTTGCCTGGTAACATAGGTAAGAACCCTTTCTTACTTTCGTCCATTCTAAACTTCTTTAGAATCTTGTCCAGGTATGTACTCTGTGATAGCCCAATTAGGCGTCTTGATCTATCTCTATAAATCTTGATGCCTAATATGTACGATGCTTCACCAAGGTCTTTCATTGAAAAACTATTATTCAAATAACCTTTTACACTGCTTAATAGTTCTATGTCATTCCCGATCAATAATATGTCATCTACATACAATATCAGGAATGCTACAGAGCTCCCACTCACTTTCTTGTAAATACGGGCCTCTCCATGACACTGTATAAACCCGAAGTCTTTGATCACCTTATCAAAGCGTCGGTTCCAACTTCTTGATGCTTGCTTCAGTCCATAGATTGAACGCTGAAGTTTGCATACTTTGTCAGCATTTTTAGGATCGACAAAACTTTTGGGTTGTACCATATACAACTCTTCCTCAATGTCTCCATTAAGGAACGCCGTTTTGACATCCATCTGCCAACTCTCATAATCGAAAAATGCAGCTATTCCTAACAAAATCCTCACAGATTTTAGCTTCGCTACAGGTGAGAAAGTCTCATCGTAGTCAACTCCTTGAATTTGTCGGAAACCCTTTGCGACAAGTCGAGCTTTATAGACAGTAATATTACCATCAGCATCTGTTTTTCTCTTGAAGATCCATTTATTCTCGACAGCCTTGCGGCTATCAGGTAAGTCTACCAAAGTCCATACTTTGTTATCATACATGGATCCCATTTCGGATTTCATGGCTTCTTGCCATTTGTTGGAATCTGGGCTCATCATCGATTCTTCATACGTCGCAGGGTCCTCATCATTGTTATCCACAATCATGACATTTAGACAAGGATCATACCAATCAGGAGTGGCACGTTCCCTTGTCGATCTGCGAGGTTCAGTAGTTTCCTCGTTCGAAGTTTCATGATCATTATCATTAGCTTCCTCTGTTGCCGGTGTAGGCGGTACAGGTACAACTTCTCTGCGCTACTCTGATCAACGAGTATAGATTCATCAATCTCATCGAGTTCTACTTTTCTTCCAGTCACTTCTTTAGTGAGAAATTCTTTCTCAAGAAAGGTTCCGTTCTTAGCAACAAAGATTTTGCCTTCGGATCTGTGATATAAAGTGTACCCTATAGTTTTCTTAGGGTATCCTATGAAGACGCATTTCTCCGCTTTGGGTTCTAGCTTGTCCGGTTGTAACTTCTTTACATAGGCTTCGCAACCCCAAACTTTAAGGAACGACAGCTTAGGTTTCTTATTAAACCATAATTCATACGGTGTCGTTTCTACGGATTTTGATGGTGCTCTATTTAAAGTGAATGCGGATGTCTCTAATGCATAACTCCAAAATGATAACGGCAAATCAGTAAGAGACATCATAGAACGAACCATATCTAAGAGAGTTCGATTACGACGTTCGGACACACGGTTTCGTTGTGGTGTTCCCGGCGGTGTCAATTGTGAAAGTATTCCGCATTTCTTTAAATGCATGCCAAACTCATAACTCAGATATTCACCTCCACGATCAGATCGTAGAAATTTAATCTTCTTGTTACGTTGATTTTCTACTTCACTTTGGAATTCCTTAAACTTCTCGAAAGTTTCGGATTTATGTTTCATGAAATAGATATACCCATATCTACTCAGATCATCTGTGAAGGTTAGAACATAACGATAACCACCGCGCAATGCTACACTCATTGGTCCGCACACATCGGTATGTATGATTTCCAATAAGTCAGTAGCTCGCTCCATCATACCAGAAAATGGAGTCTTAGTCATTTTTCCCATTAGACATGCTTCGCATCTATCAAGTGACTCAAAGTCAAGTGATTCAAGTAATCCATCGGTATGGAGTTTCTTCATGTGTTTCACTCCAATATGCCCAAGACGCCAGTGCCACATAGAAGGAGAATTATCATTCAATTTACTGCGCTTAGCATCAATGTTATGTATATGCGTATCACTACTATCGAGATCTAACAGAAATAAGCCATTCTTTTCAGGTGCTCGACCATAAAAGATATTATTCATAAAAATAGAACAACCATTATTCTCAGACTTGAATGAATAACTGTCTTGCATTAAACAAGATCCAGATATAATGTTCATGCTCAACGCGGGTACAAAATAACAATTATTTAGGCTTAAAACTAATCCCGAAGGTAGATGTAGAGGAAGTGTGCCGACAGCGATCACATCGACTTTGGATCCGTTTCCAACGCGCATCGTCACTTCATCTTTCAGTAGTCTTCGTTTATTCTTTAGTTCTGTTTGAGTTACAAATATGTGCAACCGAACCAGTATCAAATACCAGGTACTAGAACGAGAACCGGTGAGATAAACATCTATAACATGTATATCGATATACCTTCTTTCTTCTTCTTGACAAGGCCGCTCTTGAGATCAGCCGGATACTTGGAGCAATTACGCTTCCGGTGTCCCTTCTCCTTGCGAATAGCACTCAAAGATCGTGCTTAGGGCCGTTCTTAGGTTTCATAGGAGGCGTGGCAGCTTTCTTGCCACCCTTCTTGAATTTTCCCTTAGATTTGCCCTGTTTCTTGAAACTGGTGGTCTTGTTGACCATCAACACTTGGTGCTCTTTCTTGATCTCAATCTCAGCAGCTTTTAGCATGCCAAAGAGTTCAGGTAACTCCTTGTTCATGTTCTGCATATTGTAGTTCATCACAAAGTTCTTGTAACTTGGTGGCAGTGATTGAAGGACACGATTAATCCCCAGTCTGTTAGGAATCACTATTCCCAAGTCACTGAGTTTCTTTGCATGCCCGGTCATGGCGAGCATGTGCTCACTAACGGAGCTGCCTTCTTCCATCATACAGCTGAAGAAATGTTTCGATGCTTCATAGCATTCCACGGCTGCATGAGTCTCAAATATAGCTTTCAGCTCATTCATCAACTCATGAGGATCGTGGTGCTCAAAACATTTTTGAAGATCGGATTCCAGACTGCACAGGATGGCACACTGAACTTGAGAGTACCTAGTTTTCCGAGTCGCGTAAACAGCTTTTACTTCATCGGTTTCAGTTTCTGCAGGAGGGTCACCTAGCGGTGCATCAAGCACATATTGCAGATTTCCGCCAGAGAGGAAGATCCTCACATGACGGAACCAGTCGGTGAAGTTGCTACCGTTGCTCTTAAGTTTTTCTTTCTCTAGGAACTGGTTAAAATTGATTGGGGACGCCATCTCTACAACATATATTTGCAAAAGTTTAGACTAAGTTTATGACAAATTGAGTTCAAATTTTAATTCAACATAATTAAAAATCTAGATGAACTCCCACTCAAAACAATATCCCTCGCATTGTCTTAGTGATCACACGAACCAAAACCACCGCACCTAAGTCTGATCATCACGAGACAAGGTGTGATTTCAATGGCAAACACTCAAAGTGTTCATCATATCTACCATATGATTCATGCTCTACCTTTCAGTATCACGTGTTCCGAGACCATGTCTGTACATGCTAGGCTCGTCAAGGCCACGTTAGTATCCGCATGTGCAAAACTGTCTTGCACCCGTTGTATGCACTTGTTGATTCTATCACACCCGATCATCACGAGATGCTTCGAAACGACAAGTCTTGGCAACGGTGCTACTAAGGATGAACACTTTATTATCTTGAGATTTTAGTGAGGGATCATCTTATAATGCTACCGTCGCGATCTAAGCAAAATAAGATGCATAAAAGGATTAACATCACATGCAGTTCATATGTGATATGATATGGCCCTTTTGTCTTTGCGCCTTTGATCTTCATCTCCAAAGCACGGACATGATCTCCATCATCTTCGGGCATGATCTCCATCATCGTCGGCGTAGCGTCAAGTTCAATGGCGCCGTCTTCATGATTGTCCTCCATGTAGCAACTATTACAACTACTTTGAAATACTACTCAACATGAAATTTAAAGACAACCATAAGGCTCCTGCAGGTTGCCACAATACAATAATGATCATCTCATACATATTCATCATCACATTATGGCCATATCACATCACCAAACCCTGCAAAAACAAGTTAGACGTCTCTAATTTGGTTTGCATATTTTACGTGGTTTAGGGTTTTCGAGAGAGATCTAATGTACCTACGAATATGAACCACAATGTTGATACTAGTGTTTTCCATAGAAGAGTAAATTGAATCTTCACTATAGTAGGAGAGACAGACACCCGCAAAGCCTCTTATGCAATACAAGTTGCATGTTGAACGAGGAACAAGTCTCATGAACGCGGTCATGTAAAGTTAGTCCGAGCCGCTTCATCCCACTATGCCACAAAGATGCAAAGTACTCAAATTAAAGATAACAAGAGCATCAACGCCCACAAAACCATTGTGTTCTACTCGTGCAACCATCTATGCATAGACACGGCTCTGATACCACTGTAGGATAACGTTGCATAGAAAACAAAAAATTTCCTACCGCGAACACGCAATCCAAGCCAAGATGCAATCTAGAAGACGGTAGCAACGAGGGGATTATCGAGTCTCACGCTTGAAGAGATTCCAAAGCCTACAAGATGAGGCTCTTGTTGCTGCGGTAGACGTTCACTTGCCGCTTGCAAAAGCGCGTAGAAGATCTTGATCACGGCACCACGAACGGGCAGCACCTCCGTACTCGGTCACACGTTCAGTTGTTGATGAAGACGACGTCCACCTCCCCGTTCCAGCGGGCAGCGGAAGTAGTAGCTACACTTGAATCCGATAGCACGACGGCGTGGTGTCGGTGGTGGTGGAGAAATCCGGCGGAGCTTCGCTAAGCGTGCGGGATGTGGTGGAGGAGAGAGGGCCGCTAGGGTTTGGGAGGGGGGGCGCCGGCCACTAGGGGTGCGGCCACCTTGGTGGTTCTTGGGGTGGCCGGCCCCCTCCCCTTGGCCCTCATTATATAGGTGGACACCCAAGAGTTGGTCTACAAGTCTTCGAATAAGACCCCAAACCAAAACCTTCCATAACGCATGAAACCTACCCAAGCTAGGACTCCCACTAGAGGTGGGATTCCCACCCTTCCTTGGGAGGGGGTGGCCGGCCCCCCTTGGGGAGTCCACTTGGGACTCCTCCCCCTTTAGGGTTGGCCGGCCATGGAGGTGGAGTCCCTCCGGGACTCCGCCTTCCTTAGTGGTTTCTTCCGGACTTTTCTAGAACCTTCTAGAACCTTCCATAGAACCTTCCGGATCATTTTAAATCTTATAAAATGACTTCCTATATATGAATCTTATTCTCCGGACCATTCTGGGACTCCTCGTGATGTCCGGGATCTCATCCGGGACTCCGAACAAATATTCGAACTCTATTCCATATTCAAGTTCTACCATTTCAACATCCAACTTTAAGTGTGTCACCCTACGGTTCGCGAACTATGCGGACATGGTTGAGTACTCACTCCGACCAATAACCAATAGCGGGATCTGGAGATCCATAATGGCTCCCACATATTCAATGATGACTTTAGTGATCGAATGAACCATTCACATACGATACCAATTCCCTTTGTCACGCGATATTTTACTTGTCCGAGGTTTGATCATCGGTATCACTTCATACCTTGTTCAACCTCGTCTCCTGACAAGTACTCTTTACTCGTACCGTGGTATGTGGTCTCTTATGAACTTATTCATATGCTTGCAAGACATTAGACGACATTCCACCGAGAGGGCCCAGAGTATATCTATCCGTCATCGGGATGGACAAATCCCACTGTTGATCCATATGCATCAACTCATACTTTCCGGATACTTAATCTCACCTTTATAACCACCCATTTACGCAGTGGCGTTTGGTGTAATCAAAGTACCTTTCCGGTATAAGTGATTTACATGATCTCATGGTCATAAGGACTAGGTAACTATGTATCGAAAGCTTATAGCAAATAACTTAATGACGTGATCTTATGCTACGCTTAATTGGGTGTGTCCATTACATCATTCATACAATGATATAACCTTGTTATTAATAACATCCAATGTTCATGATTATGAAACTAATCATCCATTAATCAACAAGCTAGTTAAGAGGCATACTAGGGACTCTTTGTTGTTTACATATCACACATGTACTAATGTTTCGGTTAATACAATTATAGCATGACATATAAACATTTATCATAAACATAAAGATATATAATAACCACTTTTATTATTGCCTCTTGGGCATATCTCCTTCATTGTTCTCGTCCTGCCGACACCCTCAAAGAGTGGTACTCCTACCACAAGAGCACCCAAGTGTTCCCCGCTCGTATGCCAAATGCAGCAAAGAAAGGAAGCAACACTTGGAACAATTCACCGTTAGGCTCAAAATAAAATTGATAGGCACTAAATTGATTATCCTTCCTATACACACCCATGAACTTCGTGCTATCCATATACTTAGCATCCAAATACTTACTACCCAGGACAACGTTTCCCGAGGGCATAATGAGGTTGCGGATATAAGCAATTTGGGTAACCAACCCACAACAACGGATATCAGATGAGTTTGCTGACCTCTATCGGCATAAGGTCTAGATAAGGAGGGCACCGAGGTTCACCCTATTCTCCAAGCTAGGGTGAAGGGCATTGTAGATGACGCACATCTCGGGGCTAGCCGACCATGGCCCCCGCGCCTCCCTTGCCGAAAATAGAATTCACCAAAAAGGTGGTGAAGTAGCGAATGGCAGGGTTCTGGATAGTAGCGGTCTTCTTCCGCATGTAATTCGTGTTCGTGAAAACAGAAATTTGTTGCCAGGA
Source organism: Lolium perenne (assembly GCF_019359855.2). NCBI lineage: Eukaryota > Viridiplantae > Streptophyta > Magnoliopsida > Poales > Poaceae > Lolium > Lolium perenne. Next base: position 126,713,891 of record NC_067248.2, read on the forward strand.
AGGTTGCATCTCTTGGACAGCCTCCTCAGTAATGTCGAGCTCCCCTTCAGTGGAGAACCCGAAGCAACCACAAAATTCCTCAAAAGCGAGGACATGCAAATCATGATTCAGTCAAAAACTTACAGTGGTCTTTCGACCGTGGACGGCAAGGTCGTCATGGAAGTTCGGGATGAACTTCATGGTGGCATGCTTGTTGGTGTCCTGGTTCAGAGCTGCAAAGACGTGCATTCCGGCATTTCCTACCAGCGGGTCGAAGTTGCTGCGGAGGCCTTGGCGAGAGAGGAAATTGTGGTCAGCCCACTTCGTCAGGAGCACCTTGCGTTCGGCCAAATTCTTGTACTCCTTGTTGAGGTTGCCTTAGAGACCGTCCCTCTCCCTACGCGGCTTCTTGCGCGAGTCGGGGTGGCTGCTCGAGCCACTAGCACCACCAGTTTGGTTCACATGGAGAAGTTGTCTAGTGCTGATTTTTTATATTAAAAGCATAGGCATTAGGTTCTTATGATATAATTCAATGATCACATGCATAAACTTTGAATTTGAACGTGTAGAATCAACAAGAAAGTTCAAAAAGTATGAACTCATCTAGGTATTCAATATGAGAGATTCAACCATTCATTGCTGCAAATAATACATGGATCCTTATTGTCCTCGAGTATTGCTAAATCCTCTTTGATACCGGCCATGTCACTTGGGGGTCGCCGATTCATAGCAAAGAAGTTCATGTCTATGAGTTCTCGAGATCATGTTACACATGGGCCCTTAAATTAGATAAGAGCATTAGGTGCACATTGAGGTTCATTCTCATACATAATCATCTTAATAATAATTCACAAATGGATAAAATAGAATAGGCACAACACATCTCACCAATCCCCTACATCTCCCACGCCTATGAGATCTACTCACACATGAGAGGAGAAAAGCACAATGATATCATAGCAATGTAAATGGAGTTCATCTCGATATTACCGTAGCAAGCCACAATAGTTGAAGATCAAATCAAATACAACCGAGATGGGATAGAGGTTTCAATCCCTAATCTTACAAGTATGAATTCCTCTCTCTCTCTCTCTCTACAAGTGGGATGAGATGGATGAATGGATGATCTTTGCGAGAGTCGATGATGGTCTTCTCCTTTTTCAGATTTGATCTCTTTTGTTCGGGTGCGAATGGTGGTTGGATCTCTGTTTTTTCATGTTGTTGCATTTACAAAAAGGGTTTGTGTTTATATGGGGAAGGCGGCGGTGCATAGTACGTGTGTGCGGTACGGTTAGACCCGCCCATATTGATGCCCGCTAAACACCCTTTTGCACCTTGATCAAATTGTCTTCAATAGGAAATCTTCATATTTTGTTGCAATCAGCTCATAAATGCCCTGGAATTTTCCATAAGTGATGGTTTCCTGAAATACATAACACAAAACAAGGTTGCGCCTAGACTGTGATATTAACATTTGTTGAAACAGAAAATCGAATGAAGACCCAATGAAAACAAGTGATAAATACTGAAGAATCCGCAGTAAAAAAGCGTCATTATTTGGATCTATCAACCATTGTCTATCGGCCAACGCCATTGCTTGACGTTGAAGCATGTAAAATGCATACATGAACGTTGTCCTTTATCATATTGAATTTTCACATATTTGCAACATATATGATGATAATACCATGTTTTACATTGATTTATGGGGATTTATCAATGATCTCCTTTATTCGGTTTATAACTCTGCAGAACAGGAAAACCCTATTTTGTGTATTTTTCACTTTCAGAGACCTATACGGAGTTAAATTGACCTGGGATTTTCGGAGAGTCATCTTTCATCGGGAGAAGCACCCTAGGACCTGTAAGCACACCTGGATGGGCCTGAGGCCCAAAAGAGCCCAGGTGGTGCGCCCAAACATCTAGGGCTCGCCACCTGACCTCTTTTGGCCGTCGATCATCCAAATTGCGTGATATTTTTGCCCACCGACGCATTTTGACCTAAAAATCACTATATATATGGCCCCAAAGAGTTATCGGCAGGAGAGTGCCACAGAAATAAGAAAACGAAAACGGAGGCTGCAGCAGAGAACATTGGAGGGGAAACTCCGCCGGGATCACCTCCAGAGGGATCTCCACCTTCTCTAATGTCTTCATCACCATCACCATATTCAAGGGAGAGTAGTCCACCTCTGGACTACCGGTTTGTGGCAGTAGCTTGATTTATTTGTCTCATGTTCTTCATAGTTTTTAGTGCAATATGAGCTGCCTCACATGATTATGGTCATATTTGTAATACTTATGTGGTGGATCCTTATTCTATGATATTGTGCTATGAGATCTGATCGTATTATGTGTAAGATGTATTGATAGATTCATATTATGTACCCCGTTCTTAAGTATTTGTTCTGATCCAACATCTATGCAAGAGCGTGTGTGGGGTGATGTGTGTATTAGATGGAGTAGGATAGTTTTAGTGATTGAATTGTGACAACAAATTCGTGATCTATTATGGCTTTGCCTTTTCTTGTGCTACCCCACTAGAGATAATGTGAATGCATGTGCTATGTTCGCCACGTGACAAAAGTGATGATCTTATTTGTTCAACGTAGCATATTTGATATTCAAACATCATGTCAGAGCACTTATGGCTATACTCTGTTAATTCTTAATACAAGATTTCATGGAGTTTTCCCTTTCTTGTGGAGTATAAGCGAGATATGTTGCATCATCTCTATGTTAGAACGTGATACCTATATGAATGCATATATTACTCATGTTATTATTTTGCATCCTCATATCTCATTGATGAATTACTATTTATCCACTACAACTTAAAAGAAAGAATAGTCAAGTGAACCCATGAACCCTGGTCCACTTTTTATCATAAGAAACACCTTTATATTGCTTTTATTTTGTTTTCTATTTGCTACACTATTTTAATTCGAAAATACAAAAATACTTACTTTTCTTATTTGCATCCAAAATATCAAAAACAATCAACCCATTTACAGTTTTTTTACTTAGTTATTTTATTTCATCTAGTTTTACTCGCTTTATTTTTACTTGTATTTTATTTACTTACGCGAAACCTTGTGCTTGACAACCACACGTTGGGGTTGGGAACTCAAGACTTTTATCTTACTTGCAGGATTGCTAGAAGAAGAGAGAAGAGAATACTCTTTGCTTAGTTTCCCGAGGGTTTGATTTAAACCCTCGAGTCAACCTTGTGGGGAAAATACTCTGCGCTGACACAACATTCTGCACTTGGAGTCCCAACGTATCAAGATCGTTTTGGCGTTGTTGCTGCGGATAATCAAGGCACTTCATCAAGCCCCGTCGACCATCATCAGCACCCAGCCGAGCGGCTCGACGCAAACTGATCGGCCTGGCTGCGGGGATGCAAACACGGCCCAAATGTTTGCGCAGTCAGCGCAGAAATTCCTTCACAGGCGCAGAAATTCCTTCAAGAGAAGGGGATGCCTACAACCAATGTTTGCGCAGTCAGCGCGCTCGTCTGCCTCGTTGCCATTCTTCCGCGCGAGTACTGGCAATAGTTTGGTCATCGCGCCGTGTTAATGGCGTTGTCCCGCCTCCACGCGTGCCAGTGTTTGCGCGGGAGGCGCTTGGGCGTCCCACTAGTTGAAGGAGGCGCCCGACGTTTTAAATAGGTGAGTCTAGCCACACCTTGCCTATAACCAACCGCCACCAACATCACCATGGAAAAGGGCTATCCGTTCCGCAAGAAAAAGCATGACGTCGAGGCCGGTTCCTCGAGCGCCAAGAAGAAGAAAATCCCACAGGAACCGACGGTATGTGTAGGTGGAACACACCCAATGGTTGTTAGAGGAGAACCAGCTGGTGCCTTAGCAGGATGCAGGCATGCCGAGCGGTGGCTGGTACCTCAATCACGCGAAGATCCGACCTTTGCCCTCGACTTCTACAACCGGTCCACCTTCGGGAGGTGGGAGTTTGACCCATGCCACCGCACGGGTTACCTAGGCGATGTCGACTTCTTCACGCGCCCTCTTGAACGACGACAAGGATGCCCCAGATGAGTAGGAATAGGACGAGAAAGAGGAGGAGCAGGAGGACGAACTCCAACTGCCAAACCTCACGGAGGACGAGTCCATGGATATGGCCATCGGCAATAGCGAGCTCGACAACCTCGCTCAGTGGGATGATCTCGCCTTTCAACTGACGGCCTCCGCGCTAGCCCAAGGGAGGTCACCAACCCCTCGACTGCCTCCTCCTGCACCAGCACCACCTCCGGCGCCTCATCCGCCTTTGCATTGGCCGTTTCCTTGGGCGCCTCCGGTATATATCGATCTCTTCGATGATGACGACGACAATTAGGCAGCCATGGCGGGCTCCATTGCTAGGTAGGGCTATTTTCTTGCATTTTCTTTCTTATTTTCAGCACTATGTAAATAGTTATATTATAAATGGAAAAAATGGCAGCAAAGCTTGGGTAACCCCCAACCAAACTAGACACGTGACCCAAGAAGATCAAATTGCTGTCCATGTCCCGATCCAAACGGACACAGACGGTTACCACTTTTGGTGACCGGAATGCGTCGGACAGCTGAAGATGCGCTGAGAGAGAGAGAGGAGGGAGGACGCCAACACGTCTTCGCAAACACATTTCTGACCTCAATTTTCCCTAGGATGGAATGTCACTCAAGTGTGAGGCAGGCTCGCTTTGCGGGTACGGTTTCTGTCACTGGAAGACCTACAATTATAATGTCATTGTCAACATCCAACTTAGCACCACCAATTCTAGACCAGTTGGCGCCTCACGGTCCACGCCATACTCAACCTCTGGTCGCCAGATATTAGGCAGTACTATCTATAGCTAGGAGTCCAACTTATTATATCCATACATTAGCACCTGCATATTATATTATCTAGACAATCAATCGTCCGAAGCTAATTAAAGTCGATGCAATTCCGGGGCAAATCAGTATATGTGGTGCTAGCACTAGCTAGTATACTAGTGTAGTGTAATGGAGCATTAAGAACGTGACATGTGTTTCGAGTGGCAAACACAGCAACACGTGAATAAGGTACGTCCGATATCTATATGCGTTTTCCATATATGATCTTGGGTGTGTTTGGGTTGTGCTGACTGGCCAATAGTGTCCACTCACTCCATTATATATCTGATAAGCTAGTTTAAATTTAAATGAAATTTGACTAGACATAAACCTAAACCCTAGACTAAGGGTGACGCAAACCATCGAATGGTTGTCATCATCGCCATCCCAGAACGACGAGGAGGAACCTCTACCTGACTCGATGTCGACTTGGATGACATCACCTTTGTTGGTGGGAGACTACCACTTGGTGTTCTTGGGATCCACGGGCGCTATGTCCTTCGACCACCGGAGGCCTTGGTCAGCCTCGATAAGTCTCAGCAAGGTTTGTAACCGCTGCGAGTAGCCGATTAAAAATGGCAAAAGATAGGTAGACATGTGCAGTCACGCTATTGAAGCCGTCGGAGAAGAGTAGTAGCGTAGTGTAATGAAGCATTAGGTGCGTAACATGTGTTTCGAGTGGTAAAAATACAATAACAAGTGAACTCATCTCAGTGCAGATTCATTGAATATACTCCCTCCGCTCCATAAAAGATATATTTAGATGTATCTAAAACAGATAAATTTGAGACAATTTTTATGGAAGAGAGGGGTAGTAGAATAGATACGTGTTTTATGAAAGAGGGGTAGTAGAATAGATACGTGCCGTATCCTTGCGTGTTTTTCTATAGGATCCTTGGTGTGTTATGGTTTGTGCAGAGTGGCCAATAGTGTCCACTCACTCCATTATATATCTGCTAAGCTAGTGATGAGCACCCGTGAGATTGGCCACATTCGGCTATCTACTGCAGACACTAGTCCTAGATTTAATCGACCGTCACTGTAGGCTAGGGATATTGGCATTCCAGTGGTGCGGCCGGGTGGGCTGGATTGGTTAAAAGCGCACCGTGTCAGCTCCTCGCTCGCACGCCGCATCGTTTTCTATGGGAAGAGGTACGATTCAGCCCCGTCTTTTCCGGCCGACGAGTGTGAAACAGAGAGAGGTCGGCCACTATAGACTATAGTTGCTCTTGCAACTGGAAGAACCACTTTTCGCCTGCACTGCACATGCACATATCGCGGCATCGTGACATAGTATCTACGCGCGCATCTGGTCGTGCCTAGATTAGATAGATCAATGTGTGTCAAGTGCCTGGCCGGGACGCAGGGGTCAACCAACCCGGCCGCTCAACTTTTGGTACGGGCCCTGTCGTGTAAACACGTACGCTGTCAAGATTTAAAAAAAGGTACGTACGGCGCGCAGGTCAGGTCGTGAGTGTCAGCCGAGTAGTTAGTGGTCGGCGCGTGTACATCCATATTGATGGATATGGCGTCAACCCTCAAGCCTCAAGTAGTGGACTAGTGGTGGCGGTGGCGCCCGGCGACAAGCTGCTAGCCCGGCCGCACGAACATAGCTTCGAACTCGTGTGTATGTGCACGTAGCTGCTGCCTAAAAATAGATAGGCATAGGATACCATACCCCCAACCATTGGGCCACCACCGCGGCACGCCCGGTGCCGAAGGTGCTGGGGAGTTGGATCGCTGGCGGCTGGAACAGCACAAGTTGTCTTCTGCGCGTTGAGGTTGGGGTGGCGATCCTGGCCATGCGGCGGCGGCGGTGGCGCCTAGCTCCTTTGCCCTGGCGTCCGTACGAGGTGGAGCTCCTGCCCATGGCGATGGGGCGATGCCCTATTCGTGGCGATGGGGGCTTCCATTGGACACCCGGATATGGGATGATGTGGCGGCTGTAGGTCTAGGCCTTCTTCGTGCGGCCATCGGTCGCCTAGTGACGAGGGTGCTCCTCGGTAATGCCCACCTTTGGGCTTAGGGTTGACGAAAACCTGCAGGCTAACACGAGACATCGGATACCAAACAAACGGGGAGAGAAATTTACCTAGGTTCGGGGCCCGCGATGAGGTAAAACCCTTACTTCCTGCTTGTCTGATCTTGATTATCGAAATTATCGGGTTACAATGGGGTAGCCGAAAGGCTAAGACTAAGATCTCGTCGAGAGGCTAAGACTTCTAATGACCTAGCTCTAGACTTGCGGTGAATCTGGCTGTGGTGATTGTGTGTCCCTCGGCAAACCCTCTCCTGGCCCTTATATTGCAGGCCAGGTCCCGAGAGTTCTGTTCGGGTTCAACCGGATTACAAAGAGTTCTATAGCTAAACTTTCCTTGTTCTTCATCTTCTTGCCTTGTTCATCACGTATCCTTTCTTAAAACCAACGTATCGGCCCACCTTGGTCGGTGGATGATCTTCATGGGCCCCTGGTTGGGCCTTAGGAGGTAGCATAATATTGGTTACCTGAATGGTAATGCCAACATCACCTGGAGATACGTGGGGAGGCGGCGGCGTGCACATGACCGGACTCGCTGTGTGTCGTGATGGGCATCTTGCTCGGGGCGGGGACCAGCCGATCGGTGCGAGCGCATGGTTCATGTCTTGGTTTGCCTCCTTTTTCACCGAGTGGGTCGTCTGGTGAGCAGCGGCGTGGGGGGCGCTGGTTCGCCTGAATAAAGGCGGTGGTCCTAGGACCCCTGTCACGCCATCACGAAGAACTTCTTGTTGCATGTCTTCATTGATCTGGCTGGAGTGTCGAGTTCTGGAAAGCTCGGCCAGCGAAATCCAATGGACGCCATGCCGAAAATTATTGGATCAGATGGTATTCAATCACGCGCATCCATGTTTTTTCTCACTGTTTGGTTTGAGAGGGAGCGATGCAAAGCTCACAGTCAGTTACCATCGTGGGACATGTCCTTAGTTCTATGGTGAAGTCAGTCGCGAAGAATGGCATGGAAGCTGAGATCTGAGAATTGGTATGGTGGTTCGAGTCCTGGTAGCGATGAGGTTTCGGCTTGGTGACTCGTGAATTGGAGCAGCGGCATCGGCAAGTAACGGCGACATCACATGAGAAATTTAGAGTCTAAACTTACAGGGTGAAAACCTAATGTCTGCCTTAATCAGTTGTGCCTGACAATAGCCTTATTGAAGGCATTTTTTTTAGCGCTGACTCTCTTCTGGGTGAAAACTATGATCTATTGTCTACCAATTTTTTAGATTCCCCAAAATCAAAATAGGAAATATGAGTTTTTTCAGGTTTTAGGTTTTGATGAAAAAAATGAAATTTTATTTTATTTTATTGTTTCAAGATTTGTTATTACAAAGAAATAATGTATTCATTGTTCTTTAGTCAAGTAATTACTTGGAATTCAAACAATAAAGAAGTCTGATGTCATGGTCCAAGACTTAATAGGAACGAAGAAGCTAAACATGCTCTTATGGGAGTAGTTTGATGATGGGTGACCGAGTGGTAAGTTTGACTAGTAATAATTAATTCAACCTAATATTAAGCATGCTTAGAGATTAAATCGTCAAACAATTCAAAAAAAATCCTCGAACTTTAAAAAAAAAAATTGAAACATGATGTCCCAGAACCTTCTTATGCTAACGGTCGTTAGCCCTCCGCCGAGCCCACCTAGGGCTGTGATGGCCAAATGGGATGTGCCAAGAAAGTATTGTCACGACGGTGGCCGTCGGCACAACCTATGACGCCAGCCGAAATGGCTTGTGCCGATGGCTTCTAGCCATCGGCACCTTGACTGGGTGTTGTAGTGTTAAGTTCTTTAGAGTGTGCTTTTTGATCCATTGTATATGTATCTTTTAAGTGGTGAAGTTTAATAGAAATTTCGCGTCCATAGTGCTAATGTTCTAGAAAAAATAGCTAGTATCTACTTATTTTGAGTGTGTTCTTTGAGCCACACCTAAGTAGTGAAGGTTAAAAACAAGTGTTCTGAAATTTACCATAGGAGAATGCGTATCTCACTTATAAGCGGTGACACTTAAATTTTTATTTTTTATTTTTGGAGTGCGTTTTGAACAATTGTGTACCTACCTTCTAAGTGGTGAACCATAAAAATGGTGAAGGTTGCCATAATACAACACATATCTACCTTTTAAATGGTGAATGTTAAGAGAAAATAATTCTCAAAGTTACGTAGGAAAACTCTATAGCTACTAAGGAAAAAGGCAGTTCTGTTGAAGAGTTACGATTCAAAAAAAAAAAATGGTCCAAAATACACATGGCTTGAAAAATTACGAAAGTGTAATTGCCGTCAGAAAGGTATGATTGAAAAGTTGGGTCGATGAAGGACCATTGAAGGATTAAAAAAGAAACATAAAAAAAGTGTTATCATGGGCATAGAAAAATTACTGCGAATGTTACGGTCCAAAAGTTGTGTCGAGAAATCACCATCAAAGAAAAAAAAAGGTGTTTAAAAAAGGGCTGCTGTAGGAGTAATGTACGTTGCACAGGGTAACCACCGTCGAAAATAAGAGATCAGAATGTTGCAGAACGAATCAACGAAAAGATAAAACGGTGGAAAACATTGTACTGAAACATTATAAAAAAAAAAGAAAAAGCAAATGCCTATGTGTCATCCTGTGATTTGTAGGAAATAGATGCTTACAGTGCTCATGCGCAGTAGCGCGGTTTTTTTTTAGACATGGGAGCATAGCCCTGGCCTCTGCATCAATCGATGCATAAAACTATTTATTGATAACAAAACGAAAAACGTCAAGTACTTATTACATAAAAGGAGTCTGTTAATTCAAGAAAACTAGACAAACAACTCGAAGCGACCACAAACGATGGAGAGTAGAACAAAAAACTATCCATCCAGAATTCTACTAATATGTCGCCATCCAGTAGCCTGGAAATAGCAGTCCTGAGTGACCTCCAGGAGCCGGTTGCATCCAGTAGCCATGGTATCCCGCTGGTCCGCCGGGAGCAAACATGCCCATGTTTGTAGCCAATGCGCCGCACGAAGAATAACCTGCAAGAAATTTGTTCCCTTTTGTTTGTTAAAAATAATATCATTCCGGCTAGTCCAAATCGACCAACAAATTGCCGAAACACCAATTCTAATATAAACTTTATCCTTCTTATTGACACCATTTAGCCAATTACCAAACATATTAGTTACATTAGACGAGGGTGGAATATTGTATGTAAAGAATATCATTCGCCATATAATTTTTGCAAAAGGACAATGAAGAAACAGATGATCAACCGTTTCGTTGTTGTTACAGAAACAACATTTCTGAGAACCTGTCCATTTTCTCTTCGCCAAATTATCCTTAGTAAGCAGCACTCTATTACTTAAAAACCACATAAAAATCTTTATTTTTAGAGGAACCTTAATCTTCCATAGGTATTTCCGCAAAAATCTAGTATGACCATTCATAAGATCAAGATGCATGGATTTAACAGAAAATAAACCAGATTCATTTAGGTTCCATACAAAATTGTCAGGTTTATTAGTTAATTGGACAGACATTAATCGCTGGCACAAATGTAACCACAAATTGTATTTGTAAACATTGAAAGTTCTTCTAAATCCAATATTAAGCGGTGGGTTTGCCAATACCATAGAAACCAACTCATTCTTCCGTTGGACAATATTATATAGCGACGGATATTGTATAGTTAGAGGGTGTTCGCCAAGCCAGGTGTCCTCCCAAAACCGCACTGTCATACCATTACCTACTCTGAATCTTCCTCTCTTAAAAAAACTATGGCTTTACGCGCATAAGCCCCTTCCAAAAAGGTGAATCATTGGGTTTAACCTCTACTTGTGCCAACGTTTTGTTTTTGATGTACTTATTATGGAGCAATTGTTGCCACACCCCTTCTTCCTGTAGCAATTTAAAAAGCCATTTACTTAATAAACACATGTTTTTGAGTTCGAGTACCTCAATTCCCAAACCCCCTTGGTCCTTCGGTCTACAAACTATATTCCACTTAAATAATATATATTTCTTCTTATCATCCTCCTCTTGCCAAAAGAAGCTAGAACGATAAAAATCGAGTCTCTTGCGTACCCCTTTAGGAATTTCTAAGAATGACAACATAAACATAGGTAAGCTCGTAAGTACAGAATTTACAAGCACCAATCGATCCCCATAGGACAACATCTTGCCCTTCCAGCATCCTAATTTTGAGGCGAAACGAATCTCCATCGGATTCCATTCAGAATTGCGAAGTCGTCTATAATGAATGGGAATTCCTAAATATCGGAAACGTAATGTTCCAGATGCACATCCAAAAATGTTCTTATATTGATGTTCCAATTCTGTAGCTTTACCAAAGCAAAACAACTCACTCTTATGCGCAGTGGCGCGGTGAGAGGCCGTGAAATCATTTACCCTTATATACTACCTCCGTCACAAAGTTTAAAGATTATATTATTTTTAGAAAATCAACCTATGTCATGTTTGACTAAGTGATGTGGGCATAACCCTTCGGGTACTCGACATTGTCGTACCCGGTGCACACTATGAAGCTGGACTAACACAAGGATTCAACAGGCTGGACCCACAAGGAAAATCAACTTGAATTACAAGAAAGAAGACTCCAATACGAATCCTACGAGAACTCTTCTAAACGCTAGCTTGGCTGATATATAAAACCAGACAGGAGCACCCCTGAGACAGAGATATTCAGAAACAAAAGTACATAGAGGTGACGCCTAGATATCGCAACCCGCAGACTAGAACTAGACTCGATACAACAACTCCGCCTATGGCGGCCCCTGTACACATATATTCATATAGTGGATTGTTAGCAGGACGTAGCGATCCTCCACCGCGGGAACGTGAACCTGGGTACGTCGTGTACCGTCTCGATCCCGGAACCTCCATCGTCGTCTTTCTATAAAACTCAAGCCCCTCATGGTGAGCATTACCGAGAACCCGCCTCGTCAATTGGCGTCGTCTGTGGGAACACGTCGACTGGACTTTATGATCCGGGCGTTCAAAATTAGAGATCTTTATGAACTTTATCTTGAGTTAGGACATGAAGTGTTTGAAGAGAAAATTAAAAAACCTATGGAACTTTATATGCATGCTAATGGCAATGTTATTAGTATGAATACTTTGAACACCATTGTTGCTAATGCTATGGAAAATTCTAAGCTTGGGGAAGCTGGTTTTGAGGAGCATGATATTTTTAGTCCCCCAAGCATGGAGGAGAAAATTTACTTTGATGATACTTTACCTCCTATATATGATGATTACAATGATGACTATCACATTTTCAGTCCACCTACTATTGAGGAGAAAATTAATTATGATTACAATATGCCTCCTATATATGATGATTATGGTGATGAGAATAATAATGATAGCTATCTTATTGAATTTGCTCCCACTACAATTAATAGTAATGACTATGCTTATGTGGAGAGTAATAATTTTATGCATATAGCTCATGATAAGAATGTTTTATGTGATACTTATATTGTTGAGTTTGTTCATGATGCCACTGAAAGTTATTATGAGAGAGGGAAACATGGCTATATGCATCTTAATAATATTAAGTTTTTCCTCTTTGTGTTGAGAATTTTGAAGTTACTCTTGTTTTATCTTCCTATGCTTGTCACTTTGTTCTTCATGAATTTATTTGTGTACAAGATTCCTTTTCATAGGAAGTGGGTTAGACTTAAATGTGTTTTGAATTTGCTTCTTGATGCTCTCTTTTGCTTCAACTCTTATTTCTTGGGAGTGCATCATTAAAACTGCTGAGCCCATCTTAATGGCTATAAAGAAAGCACTTCTTGGGAGATAACCCATGTGTTTATTTTACTACAACAATTTTGTTTTATATTTGAGTCTTGGAAGTTGTTACTACTGTAGCAACCTCTCCTTATCTTTATTTTATTGCATTGTTGTGCCAAGTAAAGTCTTTGATAGTAAACTCAATACTAGATTTGGATTACTGCGCAGAAACAGATTTCTTGCTGTAACGAATTTGGACAGGGTTCTCTGTAGGTAACTCAGAAAAATCTGCCAATTTACGTGTGTGATCCTCAGATATGTACGCAACTTTCATTCAATTTGAGCATTTTCATCTGAGCAAGTCCAGTGCCTCTAAAAAATTCGTCTTTACGGACTGTTCTGTTTTGACAGATTCTGCCTTTTATTTCGCATTGCCTCTTTTGCTGTGTTGGATGGATTTCTTTGTTCCATTGACTTCCAGTAGCTTTGGGCAATGTCCAGAAGTGTTAAGAATGATTGTGTCACCTCTGAACATGTGAAATTTTGATTATGCAGTAACCCTCTAATGAGTTGTTTTAAGTTTGGTGTGGAGGAAGTTTTCAAGGGTCAAGAGAGGAGGATGATATACTATGATCAAGAAGAGTGAAAAGTCTAAGCTTGGGGATGCCCCCGTGGTTCATCCCTGCATATTTCAAGAAGACTCAAGCATCTAAGCTTGGGGATGCCCAAGGCATCCCCTTCTTCATCGACAACTTATCAGGTCACCTCTAGTGAAACTATATTTTTATTCGGTCACATCTTATGTACTTTACTTGGAGCGTCTGTTTGTTTTTATTTTTCGTTTTGTTATTTTCATTCTCTGAATAAATTCATGCTTGTGTGGGAGAGAGACACGCTCCGCTGTTGCGTATGAACACATGTGTTCTTAGCTTTACTCTTAATGTTCATGGCGAAGGTTGAAACCGCTTCGTTAATTGCTATTTGGTTGGAAACAGAAAATGCTGCATGTGGTAATTGGTATAATGTCTTGAATAATTTGATACTTGGCAATTGTTGTGCTCATATAGATCATGTTTAAGCTCTTGCATCATGTACTTTGTACCCATTAATGAACAACTACATAGAGCTTGTTAAAATTTGGTTTGCATGATTGGTTTCTCTAGAGTCTAGATATTTTCTGGTTAAGGTGTTTGAGCAACAAGGAGATGATGTAAAGTCTTATAATGCTTACAATATGTTCATATGTGAGTCTTGCTGCACCGTTTTATACTTGAGTTTGCTTCAAACAACCTTGCTAGCCTAGCCTTGTATTGAGAGGAATTCTTCTCGTGCATCCAAATCCTTGAGCCAAAAACTATGCCATTTGTGTCCACCATACCTACCTACTATGTGGTATTTCCTGCCATTCCAAGCAAATACTTCATGTGCTACCTTTAAACAATTCAAAAGCTATTATCTCTTATTTGTGTCAATGTTTTATAGCTCATGAGGAAGTATGTGGTGTTTATCTTTCGATCTTGTCATTTACTTCGGACAGACTTTCACCAATGGACTGGTGGCTTCATCCGCTTATCCAATAACTTTGCAAAAAGAGCTGGCAATGGGGTTCCCAGCCCCAATTAATTAACTTGCATTAATAATTCTCTTCACATGCTTTGCTCTGATTCATCAGTAAGCAACTTAATTTTGCAAATAGACACTCCTTCATGGTATGTGATTGTTGGAAGGCACCCGAGGATTCGGTTAGCCATGGCTTGAGAAAGCAAAGGTTGGGAGGAGTGTCATCTAAAAAAATAAAAAAAATATAAACTAAACTAAAGTACATGTGTAAACAAAGAGAAGAGGGATGATCTACCTTGCTGGCAGAGATAACGTCCTTCATGGGAGCCGCTCTTTAAAGTCTGGTTGATAAGGTAGTTAGAGTACCCATTACCATTCGTTGACAACAACAAACACCTCTCAAAACTTTACTTTTATGCTCTCTATATGATTTCAAAACTTAAAAAGCTCTAGCACATGATTTAATCCCTGCTTCCCTCTGCGAAGGGCCATTCTTTTACTTTATGTTGAGTCAGCTTACCCACTTCTTTCTATCTTAGAAGCAAACACTTGTGTCAACTGTGTGCATTGATTCTTACATGTTTACCTATTGCACTTGTTATATTGCTTTATGTTGACAATTATCCATGAGATATACATGTTATAAGTTGAAAGCAATTGCTGAAATTTAATCATCCTTTGTGTTGCTTCAATGCCTTCTACTTTGAATCTATTGCTTTATGAGTTAACTCTTATGCAAGACTTATTGATGCTTGTCTTGAAAGTACTATTCATGAAAAGTCTTTGCTACATGTTTCAGTTGTTTAGTCATTATCTTTACTATCACTTCATTCACTTCATATGCTTTACAATAGTATTGATCAAGATTATGTTGGTAGCATGTCACTTAAGAAATTATCATTGTTATCGTTTACCTACTCGAGGGCGAGTAGGAACTAAGCTTGGGGATGCTTGATACGTCTCAAACGTATCTATAATTTCTTATGTTCCATGCTAGTTTTATGACAATACCTACATGTTTTGTTCACACTTTATATCGTTTTGATGCGTTTTCCGGAACTAACCTATTGACGAGATGCCGAAGTGCCAGTTCCTGTTTTTTGCTGTTTTTGGTTTCAGAAATCCTAGTAAGGAAATATTCTCGGAATTGGACGAAATCAACGCCCAGCATCTTAGAATTCCACGAAGCTTCCAGAACACCCGAGAGCCACAAGAGGAGAGCCACAGGGGGCCCACACATGGGGCTGGCGCGGCCCAGGGGGGGTGCCCCCCTATTGTGTGTCGGCTCCGTACCCCCTCCGACTCCGCCTCTTCGCCTATATAAAGGTCCCTGACCTAAATCTTCGAGACGGAAAAGCCACGGTACGAGAAACCTTCCAGAGCCGCCGCCATCGCGAAGCCAAGATCTGGGGGCCAGGAGTCTCTGTTCCGGCACGCCGCCGGGATGGGGAAGTGCCCCCGGAAGGCATCTCCATCGACACCACCGCCATCTTCATCAACGCTGCTGTCTCCCATGAGGAGGGAGTAGTTCTCCCTCGAGGCTAAGGGCTGTACCGGTAGCTATGTGGTTAATCTCTCTCCTATGTACTTCAATACAATGATCTCATGAGCTGCCTTACATGATTGAGATTCATATGAGTTTTGTATCACTATTAGTCTATGTGCTACTCTTGTGATGTTATTAAAGTAGTCTATTCCTCCTTCACGGTGTAATGGTGACAGTGTGTGCATCGTGTAGTTCTTGGCATAGGTTATGATCATAATCTCTTGTAGGTTATGGAGTTAATTATTACTATGATAGTATTGATGTGATTCATTCCCCCTTCATAGTGTAAAGGTGACAGTGTGTATGCTATGTTAGTACTCGGTTTAAATTGCAAAGATCTATTATGCTCTAAGGTTACTTAAATATGAATGCCGAATGTTGTGGAGCTTGTTAACTCCGGCATTGAGGTGCTCTTGTAGCCCTACTCAACGAATGGTGTTCATTATCAAACAAGAGTATATGTAGCACAAAGGAAGAGAACTTATTTATTATGTGATCAATGTTGAGAGTGTCCACTAGTGAAAGTATGAACCCTAGGCATTGTTTCCAAATACTGCAATCATCGCTTGTTTACTGTTTTACTGCATCTTTACTTCCTGCAATATTACTACCATCAACTGCACACCAGCAAGCACTTTTTTGGCACCGTTACTACTGCTCATATTCATTCATACCACTTGTATTTCACTATCTCTTCGCCGAACTAGTGCACCTATACATCTGACAAGTGTATTAGGTGTGTTGGGGACACAAGAGACTTCTTGTATCGTGATTGCAGGGTTGCTTGAGAGGGATATCTTTGACCTCTTCCTCCCTGAGTTCGATAAACCTTGGGTGATCCACTTAAGATAAACTTGCTGTTGTTCTACAAACCTCTGCTCTTGGAGGCCCAACACTGTGTACAAGAATAGAAGCACCCATAGACATCAAGCAGCGTCTTCGCCTGAGATCGCGGCTGGGAAACTGGTCCTCCCCACGCCAATTTTACGTCCAATCCGGACGAAGTTTACCCTGGATTTCGGCGTGGGGAGGCCAAACGAGTGGAGATGCTCTTACCTTTCTTGGACCCGACATTACAGACTCAATATATTCGGATTCTCACTCGCCGCAGATCGGCCATATCAACTGCGTGTCCTCTTCATCGGCCACGTCAGCTAGGCGCCGTGTGGCTGCATGGACTATCTCTGGTGGCACAACTATTTCGACTGTGCCCGCTGCATGGATTATTTTTGGTGGCACAACTATTTCAACTGCGCCTGCTGACGAGGTATTAACTCGTCAATGCCTACATATTGTAGACTAGGGTTTCGTTGGATGTAGAGGGCAAGTAGATCTCGAAGGTTTCAGCCGAAAAGTACTCGACGATTATGAAACTAGGGTTGTGTTGACAATAGATTCGATCCTCTCTTTGTCCCTCGACTCCCCCTTATATAGGAGGTGGAGCCGAGGGTTTCATAATACACAAGTTACAGAGTCCGGGAGGGTTTCTAACCCGTCCCACAAGATTACAAGTTATATTTCCTAATACAACTCTAGTTTTCCTTAATAACATCTTGGGCTTCCGAATCTTCTTATTCTTCGAGTCATGGGCCTTTAGTAAACCCTGGGTACCATCTTCGGCAGGCCCATTGGGGATGCCTATGTCACCCGCCGCATGGACTATCTTTGGTGGCGTAACTATTTCGATTGCGCCCGCCGCATGGACTATCTCTGGTGGCGCAACTATTTCGTGCGCGCCGCATGGACTATCTTTGGTGGCGCAACTATTTCGACTGCGCCCGCTGCATGGACTATCTCTGGTGGCGCAACTATTTCGACTGCACCCGCCGCATGGACTATCTCTGGTGGCGCAACTATTTCGACTGCGCCCGCCTGTTGCGGTCAAAACCCACCGGCGAGCAGCGACGGGCAACACAGTAGAGCCGGGAACAACTTAGGGCTGCGGCTGGCCCTGGTCCCTCCGAGCGACGGCCCGCAAAGCCTCTGGTACACACGTCCGATGCTGATGCAAGGGCGTGCCACCTGACCTATACCTGGTCAGGAAGGTGATGGAGATGCCTCGCTTAGTTTCCTGCATGGCATACACGTAAACATTAAATACGAGCCTCGATCGGCTCTCAGGTTATCCTGTGAATCGGCTCAAGGAGCCGATCCACCCATGATTCGTACGAGGTGCACGAATATATGGTGGTCCTGCTTGATCAAGATAAAGCTAAAGCGATCTACGACGATTTAGGGTTTTCACCGCATAATCGGATCATCCTACTCACGATTGGGCCTCGCGGCCACGCACGGTGATCGTAAGCCGATCCTAGACAAGGCCTAAAAACCAACACGAGGTTGATCCCCGGAACATCCTGTCTAGGACTAGCAAACGACACCCTACGTGCCGCTGGATCCTCCAACCCTTTGTAAGGCCTAACTATTGCAGATATTAAACTAATCCTTGAAGAACAAGGAGCAACCGTAACGGATCGGATCTACTAAATAATGATCAAGCGGGGTGCCGCCCCTACACCTAAGATAGGTGTAAGGGCGGCTAGATATGCAAGGGTTGCACTACGATAGCATATGATACGAAGAACAATGCTAACCCTAACATATCTAAGATAACTACGTTGCTCGCCATCAAAAAGGCTTCAGTACGAGCAACGCATGAACAACGTAAATAAGCTTATGGTGCCTAGATCGCAAGATGCGATCTAGGCAGCATGATGCTTACCGGTAGAAACCCTCGAGACGAAGGAGTTGGCGATGCGCCGAGATTGATTTGTGGTTGAACGTTGGTTGTTGTTTATTTCATAAACCCTAGATACATATTTATAGTCCAGGGGACTTTCTAATTTAGGCGTGCACCTAACCGTGCACGGGTAAAACTCTATCTAAGATGCGATCTACTATATTACAGATATATGGGCAATCTAGCCCAACTTTGCATATAAGGCCGATCCACGTATTTCTTCCGTATATAATCTTTAAGCCCATCTTGATCGCGGCCCACCTCTGACTTGGTCAAATTCTGGTGATAACACATGCCCCCCTGGTTTTGGAATTGATAATTCCAAAATCACTCTGTTTTTCTTCGTCGGGTCATGTTGTAGCAGAGCAGAACCGTTGCAGCATCCTTCATCATGATGCCCTGTCTTCTCAACTTCTCCGCGTGACCTGGCAGTTTTTTTTTCTTTAGGCACCACTTCCTCGGAAACTGCTGTGGCATTGAATTTCCACTATATCCCCTTTTATTTAACCGCTCCGAACAGTTTACTTCCGCATCCCCTTCGCATTAGCACTCCAAAAGCCCTCCTGCGCCACCATGTCTTCTTCCTCCTCTGCCCCATCGGATCTTTCCACCCAGTCTTCCTCTTCCCGCGAGCCGACGCCGGAGCCGAACCCGGCGGAGGTCCACGCAGCCAACACCCGCCGCGCCATCGAGGCCGGGGAGGAGCCCAGCCATGACTTCTCCGTCTGGTCTGAGGACGACAAGTCCTTGACCGACGGGGAAAGCGACCTCCGCTTCCTCGCCGACGGGGAAACGGAGGAGGAGAGCGACGACGATCGCTTCTCCTGCGACTTCACCTCTTCCGAGGAGGAGGAAGAGGAGAAGGAAGAGGAGGAGGAGGAGGAGGAAGACACCTCCTCCGACGAGCCGCCGGCCAAACGGTTCTGCCCCTGGCCGGGGAACCTCAGCGACTTCGACAGCGACGACGACGACGCTGACGAGGAGGATGAGGACAATGAGGGCCCGGTCGGCGGCCACTGGAGCAGCGACGACGAGCCCGCCGGGAGTAGCGCCGACAGCGGCGACGACGGCGACGACGAGGGCAGCGACGGCCCGTAGATAGGACCTCTAGTATAGGACCAGTAGTAGTAGATGGGGCAATGTATCCCCCAGTACTTCCTTTTGAGAGCAATCAGCTCTTTATGTAAGAAATCTTGCCTATCAATGAAGAACTTCTCCCAATTTGATTTTGCCGATTTCCTTTGAGCTTAATTTAGCCGATTTCCTCTCATACTGATCTTGCCGATTTGTCCCCTTAGCCAATGCGTAATGAGCCGATAGCAACGCATCGGTCCTTTAAAATTCACCCTTCCATTCTTCAACTGATGATTTTGAGATCTGGTGGATAATGTAGAGTCTTCAGGAAAGCCTTTGAATTCTTCCAACCAAACCTAATGGTCTTCTTCAAACACTCATCACTTTGTGAAGAAGGTTGCGACGAAAGATCAGCCGATGGTACCCCAATCGGCTCCTAAACAGAGCATCTACCAGGCCTGCTGCCCCCCGAGCCTTACTCGAGGCGAGAATGTCAGCGAGGATGCACCAAAGCCGATCACCTTTCTTCCTTCGAAAGCCGATATACCTCTTCTGTCAACACTGCTGAACTAGCACCAAGGGCTGAAAATCCTCGACAAGAAAGTTCAGGAACCCGAATCGGCTCAAGGCAGCTGAAGAAGCTCTCATTGTTTTTCTCCCTCGAAGAAGCAGAAGGTCCCACAGCTGAACTGGACTTGGCGGAGAAACTTGGTGAAGATCCGGTAGACCTTGTATAATTGCACTAGAGTCGATGGCTGCGCATCGGCTGTAAAAATTTTTTTTTTACTGGCCGATTTTTCCTATCGGCCCCAATATTTTACTGCACACATGTTCTCCTGTGCATGTTCATATACTCATCGTGTTCAGGTGCCCCCCGAGCCGAAGCTGACAGGTAACTGCAGATATCGGCTCTGTAGTCTAGTCAAGGCACCGTATTTGCACGTCGGCTTTGGTAGGACCAATGTTGTTTTTCCCTGACTCATCAGCCGACGTAAACCGCTGCCCAATAGATCGACGTTGCATGTAAGCAGAACATGTGGTGAAGATAATTTTGGCCGATTGCTGGAATCGGCCTCCGTATTGATTGAAGCGCTCAATGAAGGCTCTGTAACGTTCCTTCATAGATCCTTGGGGCCGATCCCAAGGATCGGCTTCTCCATGTTTGCTCTTGCTACACGGTCAGGCCGGTGGATAAGACCAGTCCAACCTCGTCCTTTGTCATGTCGATGCGCTCGCTGCCGTCCACCTTGAGTGCATCGTGTAATCCTGGAGCACTAAGCTCCATCGGAAGGACGAGCACCATGTTTGTGCCAGCCGATGTATCATCATCGGCTTTCCTTTGCTTGGGGCGCCACTCCATTTTCCGTGGACGACCCTCTTCATCCAGGGTTCGCTGAACTTTCGCAGCCAGATCAGGTCGCGCCTTCCTCAGCGTATGCAAGTATAACCTTTCGGCTTCCTCCAAGCCGCGCAATCGCTGAACCCTGCGCTTTTGGGAACGGCTGAGTCCATCAGGGCACCACCTTGGCCGGTGGTACCTGTCTTCTTCTTCTTGTCCCTCGTCTTCTGAATCCTCGAGATCTTCCAGCCGAGGGGACTCAGCGCGTTTGCTTTGTGGTGGGAGAGGCCCTAGACGTTTGAACACGGACACGTTGGCTGCCCCCTTCTTCTTCTGGTTGCATTCTGGGCAATTGCCGATTGTGGGCAATCGGCTCATTCCTGAATCCCAGCAGTGTCTGAAGAAGGGGCAGTCCCAGTGCCTATCGTTGTCGTCTTGCTCCCTTGATTTTCCTTTAGCACGGCGCTCGTGCTCCTCCTCATCGCGATCATGCTGACGATGTCTTCTGGCTTCTCTAGCCAGACAATCTCTTTCATCTTCATCGCTGGATCGTCGGCGTTGGTCATACTGACTCACATACTTGTTGAGGAGGTGATCAGAGAGGGGTCGCTGATATCTTATGTTCTTCACTTCTCCCTCTGTGACGTAGCGCTTGCCATCATGACGGAGCCGATCGCGTGGAGCGGCCTCCTCTGTGCCCTTGCTACGAGAGCAGCTGCCCTCGTCTCCATCCTTGCCAGAGTGGTGCCCAGGTCCTACCATGTTGATACTGAACGAGGATCCTGGCTGGCAACCTTCAGGGTAAGTGCACTCCACCATATTAACGACGGGGAAGGGTTGGGTGTCGACCTTCATGGCGTACTGGTTGAAAATCAGACGTCCTTGTTCTATCGCCATTTGGATCTGCTGACGCCACACCCTGCAGTCGTTGGTGGCATGAGAGAGCGAGTTATGCCATTTGCAGTATGGCTTTCCGTTCAGCTCCTGTACCGTGGGGAATTTGAGACCTTCGGGTATCTTCAACTGCTTCTCCTTGAGTAGGAGGTCGAAGATTTGCTTAGTTTTGGTCACATCAAAATCAAACCCCCTGGGCGGGCCTGGTGGCTTTACCCATTTGCAGGACACGGGGGTTGCCCCCCGAGTCCATTCAGCCACTGCTACCTCTTGATCTCCCGCAGAAACTTCGTCTTCCTCTGCCTCGACCAGGACTACTGCACGCTTGAATTTGTCCTGGTACAAGTCCGGGTGGCGCTGTTCATATGCCGACAGTTTCTGAACCATGTGCGCCAGTGAGGGGTAGTCTGCTTGGGAGGCCATGTCCTTGAGCGGCGCTGCCAGGCCCGCTACTGCCAACTCGACTGCTTCCTTTTCAGTCACACGAACCGAATAACATCGGTTCCTAAGATTCCTGAAGCGCTGGATGTATTCTGTCACAGTTTCTCCACGCTTCTGACGTATTTGTGCTAGATCGGCAAGGCCAGACTCGGAAGCCTCTGAGTGGTACTGCATATGGAACTGTTCTTCCAACTGCTTCCAAGTCCGGATCGAGTCTGGTGGCAACGAGGTGTACCACCCGAAAGCCGATCCCGTGAGGGACTGTGAGAAGAACCTCACGCGTAGTGGATCCGACACTGAGGCCGTTCCTAGCTGTGCCAAATATCGGCTCACATGCTCGATGGAGCTGGAGCCATCCGATCCACTGAACTTGGAGAAGTCAGGGAGCCGATACTTGGGTGGTAGCGGGACCAACTCGTATTCATCGGGGTACGGCTTGGAATAGCCGATTGTCCTCCTTTTCGGCACCATGCCGAACTGGTCCCTCAGGATCGTGCTGATCTGATCCGCGGTGCTGGCTGCAGGAGTCGAACTCTGAAGATTCGCCGGGGTGGCGTACTTAGCCAGCCATGCTTGCTTTTCCAGCTCTGAGCCAACTGCAGGAGCTGTGCTCTGGAGGTTCGTCGGGGTGGCATATTTAGTTAGCCACGTCTGCTTCTCAAGATCTGTTGCTGACGTTCCTCCTGCTTTCCCAGAAGTCCCTGATGTCGCGGCCTGGTTTGTGAGCGCCCAGTTACCGCAGTCTGGCACGTATGTGCACATATACCCGTGAGGGATCTCCTTAGGCGCCTCATGCAAGAACTGGCAGTCACTAGGGTCACCACCGATCTTGTAGACAACGAATGCCGGTGAATTCGGCACTTCTGGTGCTGCCAACGCAAATGGCAGCGGTGGACGGGACTGGAGTGGCATCTCTCCTTGGTGTGTCCCGAGAGCTGGTCCTGACGGAGAGTACTGGTGCCTCATGATCTCCTGGATCACCCGGAGAGCGACACGCTCCAAAGTGTTCACCAGGTTCTCAGAGTGGCGGTGCAGCGAGTGAGCCACCAAGTAGTTGATCTCCTGATGTAGGGACCTGGTGCGTTCTTCTGACGGGGCAGCGAGGTCTATCCCATCGAGTGCACCATCAGGCGAGAACCCCTTCCACCTGATGCCATGTGAACGGGTTCTGTGGAAAGAGCCGATGAGGTCGGCTTCGAGGATGGCTTTGACCTCGTCATACTTCTTCTTGAGCTCGTCGGTCAGATCCTCGTACGTGACTGGAGTGCCGTCCGCCATCTCAGATGTAGATGGCGATGTGGTTGATGACGAAGCTTGTCCCACCGGGCGTGCCAGAATGTGTTGCGGTCAAAACCCACCGGCGAGCAGCGACGGGCAACACAGTAGAGCCGGGAACAACTTAGGGCTGCGGCTGGCCCTGGTCCCTCCGAGCGACGGCCCGCAAAGCCTCTGGTACACACGTCTGATGCTGATGCAAGGGCGTGCCACCTGACCTATACCTGGTCAGGAAGGTGATGGAGATGCCTCGCTTAGTTTCCTGCATGGCATACACGTAAACATTAAATACGAGCCTCGATCGGCTCTCAGGTTATCCTGTGAATCGGCTCAAGGAGCCGATCCACCCATGATTCGTACGAGGTGCACGAATATATGGTGGTCCTGCTTGATCAAGATAAAGCTAAAGCGATCTACGACGATTTAGGGTTTTCACCGCATAATCGGATCATCCTACTCACGATTGGGCCTCGCGGCCACGCACGGTGATCGTAAGCCGATCCTAGACAAGGCCTAAAAACCAACACGAGGTTGATCCCCGGAACATCCTGTCTAGGACTAGCAAACGACACCCTACGTGCCGCTGGATCCTCCAACCCTTTGTAAGGCCTAACTATTGCAGATATTAAACTAATCCTTGAAGAACAAGGAGCAACCGTAATGGATCGGATCTACTAAATAATGATCAAGCGGGGTGCCGCCCCTACACCTAAGATAGGTGTAAGGGCGGCTAGATATGCAAGGGTTGCACTACGATAGCATATGATACGAAGAACAATGCTAACCCTAACATATCTAAGATAACTACGTTGCTCGCCATCAAAAAGGCTTCAGTACGAGCAACGCATGAACAACGTAAATAAGCTTATGCTGCCTAGATCGCAAGATGCGATCTAGGCAGCATGATGCTTACCGGTAGAAACCCTCGAGACGAAGGAGTTGGCGATGCGCCGAGATTGATTTGTGGTTGAACGTTGGTTGTTGTTTATTTCATAAACCCTAGATACATATTTATAGTCCAGGGGACTTTCTAATTTAGGCGTGCACCTAACCGTGCACGGGTAAAACTCTATCTAAGATGCGATCTACTATATTACAGATATATGGGCAATCTAGCCCAACTTTGCATATAAGGCCGATCCACATATTTCTTCCGTATATAATCTTTAAGCCCATCTTGATCGCGGCCCACCTCTGACTTGGTCAAATTCTGGTGATAACACCGCCGCATGGACTATCTGTGAAGGCGCAACTATTTCGACTGCGCCCGCCGCATGGACTATCTCTGGTGGTGCAACTATTTCGACTGCGCCCGCCGCATGGACTATCTTTGGTGACACAACTATTTCAACTGCGCCCGCCACATCAACTATTTATGGCCATGCGACTACTTCAACCGCGCCCGCCACATCAACTATTTCTGATTGATTACTCCGACTGCGTCTACCATGCAACCTGCCTCCACATTGGTCTCGCCGCGGTCGAACTCAGTGTTTCTCTTCCTTTCGCCAAACCCGATGCTTAGGGAGGCGCCATTACCTCCAGTACTCTCGATTACTCGATGGACTTATCTTCTTCGGCTCTCGATATATCTTCTTCCGATGAACTCTCGGGTCAATGGCTTCATCACCTATGGTTATCAATGGATTTATCTTCTTTGACTCTGGATATATCTTCTCCCGATGCACTCTCGGGTCGGTGAATTCATCGTCTGGAATATTCAATGGATATCAAATTATATAATATTGACCCGATGTGCTCCCGTCGGGAGCGCGGGAATTACTCGGGGGCTCTTGAAATATCTTCGAACTATTGCGTTTACTCCCATCGGGAGCACTGAAATTCAAGAAGGCATGAAGATCTCCGACTATTTTTACTACTCCCGATGGGAGCGCTAGTTTGCTGAAATTCCAGAAGACATGAAGATCTCCGACTATTTATACTACTCCCGGCGGGAGCGCTGGTTCCCTGGAATTCAAAATTGAAGACTCTTTATACCTGAAGTTATGATCTAAAAAGCCTCTGAAAATACGAGCGCTGCAATAGATGGTAATCAACGGGACTTACAACAATCTACAATTATCCTTTTGCTAAAGCCACAGAATACACGAGTCCTGCTAATAGCAAGGGTAATTCAAGCAACTTTGAAGACTCTTTATACCTGAAGTTATCATCTAAAGCCTCTGAAAATTCGAGCGCTGCAATAGATGGTAATCAACGGAACTTACAACAATATACAATTATCCTCTGCTGAAGCCTCAAGAATAAGAGAGTGTTGCCGATGGCAAGGATAAAAACTACTTACAAAAAGACCCATGCCGGTACTTTAAACTACAGAAGTGCTAAAGAGCGACGGATTCTACGGCAGGCATAGTTCCTTCGATTCGTTCGGAGGCTGACGCCAAAACATACATCATCGGTTGAAACGAAGTTGCACATTACTACGGGTTTAGCGAACATGCAACAAGAGTTGATCACTCAAAGATTCGCTGATACGTCTCCAACATATCTATAATTTCTGATGTTCCATGCTAGTTTTATGACAATACCTACATGTTTTGCTCACACTTTATAATGATTTTATGCATTTTCCGGAACTAACCTATTAACAAGATGCCGAAGTGCTAGTCCCTGTTTTCTGCTGTTTTTGGTTCCAGAAAGGCTGTTCGGGCAATATTCTCGGAATTCGACGAAACAAAAGCCAACCATCTTATTTCACCAAGACGGACCAGAACACCGAAGGGGAACCGGAGAGGAGGCCCAGGGCCCCCACACCATAAGGCGGCGCGGGTGGCCCCCTGGCCGCGCCCAGATGTGGGGAGGGAGCCCCCTGCCACCCCCGACGCCGCCTCTTCACCTATAAAATCCCTCGCGACCTAAAAACCCGATACCAATTGACGAAACTCCAGAAAGACTCCAGGGGCGCCGCCGCCATCGCGAAACTCCGTTTCGGGGGATAGAAGTCTCTGTTCCGGCACGCCGCCGGGACGGGGAAGTGCCCCCGGAAGCCTTCTCCATCGACGCCACCGCCTCCATCATGCTCCGTGAGTAGTTCCCCCATGGACTACGGGTTCTAGCAGTAGCTTGTTGGTACTCTCTCCCCCATGTACTTCAATACAATGATCTCATGAGCTGCCTTACATGATTGAGATCCATCTGATGTAATCGGTGTTGTGTTTGTTGGGATCCGATGGATTGTTACATTATGATTAGTCTATCTATATAAGTTTGTGAAGTTATTGTTGCTGCAATCTTGTTGTGTTTAATGCTTGTCACTAGTGCACGAGTGGCATGATCTTAGATTTAAGCTCTATAATTATTGCTTAGATTGTATCTACAAGTTGTTTGCACATGTCTATGTCCGGAACCCGAGGCCCCAGAGAGTGACAAAGAATCGGGATAAGCTGGAGGGGAAGGTGTAGGTATGAGGATCACATGTTTTCACCAAGTGTTAATGCTTTGCTCCGGTGCTCTATTAAAAGGAGTACCTTAATTACCAGTAGATTCCCTTGAGGCCCGGCTGCCACCGGCTGGTAGACAAAAGATGTTATGCAAGTTTCTCATTGCGAGCACGTATGCCTATATATGGAAAACATGCCTACATGATTAATAGACTTGATGTTCTGTCTTAATGCTATTTCAATCCTATCAATTGCCCAACTGTAATTTGTTCACCCAACACTTGTTATTTGTTATTTGAGAGTTACCACTAGTGTAGATAGCTGGGAACCCCGGTCCATCTCTTATCATCATATACTCGTTCTATATGTCATTGGAAGTAGTATCAACTATTTTCTGGTGCCATTGCCTACGTATTCTTATATCTTTATCTGCTGTGTTACTGTTACTATTGCTCTCATATTACTGCTGCTTTCACATCACCCTTGTTACTAGTGCTTTTCCAGGTGCAGCTGAATTGACAACTCAGTTGTTAAGGCTTATAATTATTCTTTACCTCCCCTTGTGTTGAATCAATAAATTTGGGTTTTACTTCCCTCGAAGACTGTTGCGATCCCCTATACTTGTGGGTTATCATTCGCCTCCGATAAACTTACAAACAATGGCATCAACGATGCTCAAAGTGCATTAAGAATTGCCCCTTAAAACAAACAACAATGTGTCAACGGCATTTGAAGAAAACTATAACATCGGGTTGCTCGACTTGAGTCTACACACGGTTGCAAGCATCCGTGCCTAGACTCGGGGGCTACTTCCATTGGGAGCGCTGGACGCGCACCCAATAAAATCATCGACTCCCCCGGACATCATCCAAATTATCGACTCCTCCGGGATATCATCCAAATTATCGATTCCTCCGGGATATCATCTGAATCATCGACTCCTCCGGGACATCATCAAAATTATCGACTCCTCTGTGACATCATTCAAATCATCAACTCCTCTATCTATGACATCATCAAAGTCATCGACATCATGTTCTCAGAACTCGAAGGCATCTACGGTATTCAACTCAGCATTTTTACACCCTATACATGACTATTTCATATTCATCTACAGGCTCGGGGGCTACTCCCATCGGGAGCGCTGGACGCACACCTGATAAAAAGATAGCAACCTCGTCGACAAAGAAGAATAAACCCGAAGACGTCGGCATAAACATCAAGATCTTCGAGTACTACAACTTGAGTCTATGCGCAGCTGCAAGCACCCGCCCATAGACTCGGGGGCTACTCCCATCGGGAGCGCTTCGCGCACCCGACAAAAAGCAACTTCGACTCTACATCAAGCACAGATTCAACATTCAACAGATGATCAAGACATTCAGGCGATGACAACTTTAGTCCCTGCCCGAAGCTTCACTTCGGCCAGACACTCGGGGGCTACTGATGTGGGCATAACCCTTTGAGTACTCGACATTGCCATACCCACAAGGAAAATCAACTTGAATTACAAGAAAGAAGACTCCAATACGAATCCTACTAGGACTGTTGTAAACCCTAACTTGGCTGATATATAAAGCCAGGCAGGGGCACCCCTTAGACAGAGATATTCAGAAACAAAAATACATAGAGGTGACACGTCTAGACATCGCAACCCGCAGACTAGAACTAGACTAGATACAACAACTCCGCCTATGGCGGTCCCCTGTACACATATATTCATATAGTGGATTGCTAGCAGGACGTAGCGATCCTCCACCGCGGGCATGCGAACCTGGGTACGTCGTGTACCGTCTCGCTCCTGGAACCTCCATCGTCGCCTTTCTCTAAAACCCAAACCCCTCATGGTGGGCATTGCCAAGAAACCGCTTCGTCACTAAGCTTTTACCAAAAATCATTAACATGCAAAAATACAAAATTAATATTATTAAATAGATAATGAAACATATTTTCGTATGCTATCTACATAATATTATATTTGTTGATATATTGTTTTAATTTTTTGGTCAAACTTTACTTAGTATAACTTTTTTTAAAAATACAAATCTTAAGATTTGGGATGTAGGTAGTATATATCTATCTATAGATTTCTGTGAATGTATAGTACAATTTTGTTGGGAAAAGCTTGTATTTTTCCTTTACACAAAAGCCACCACAATGTGTAACTAAGTACGTACTTCCACCGTTCCAGAATAAATAATTTAACTTTCTTTTAAATACGGTTATATATATATATATATATATATATATATATATATATATATATATATATATATATATATAGGTCTGCTATTCTCGAACCGGTTCGAGAATAACTATTCTCGAACCCTTTCTGAACTTCCCACTTATTTGCACGTGAACTTCTTGACGGAACACTATAATTTCATATTTTTGGCGGACAATGTTTTGAGGCTGATTTTCGAAGTGCTTATCGGAATGATGCATATGATATACCGTTGGAAAGCTATGGAAATTTCGCAACTTTTTTGTTCAGAAACTGTTCCCAAATTCGTAACGGTATAAAAGTAATTTCAAATACACTAAACTCTATTTCGCGGAATTCACAGTTTTCATATAGTTTTTTGGCTGTCATTTTCGAACCGTTTGTCGGATTGATGCATGTGATACACCGTTTGAAAGGTATGAAAAATCCGCATGTTTTTTGTTTAGATTGTTTTCCCAGAAAGTTCTCGGTTTAAGAGCAGTTTAAGAAATACTGAAATCTGTTTTCGTGAACTTCTCCAATTTCGCACTGTTTTTGGGCGCTTTTTTCAAACCGTAAGTTGGACTGACATGTGTGATATACCGTCAGAAACGTGTGGAAAATGTGCAAATTTATCGTGCTGGACACTTTTCCAAATTATTAATGGTTTGAAATTAATTTTATATATACTAAAAATTGTGATGGTCGTTGGCACACAAACGATTCAAATTAACGCGCCTTCCGTAGTCGGGTGAGGCGGGCTTACATGTTGGGGTGAAATTGGGCTCGTATTGGTGTCAACTACTCAAGGAGAGGATCGATTTCGTCAATCGGAGCTCGTATGTATGAATTTAATAAGTAGGATTTCCGCCCGTGAAAAATAGAGTATGTGAACTGCCCCCTACGTACACGTGAACTTCCGGTCGCGAATTAAGATATAGTAATCTATGTTTTTTATTGAACTCGTGTTTTTTCTTAGTATTTTGAAGGGGACTTTTTAGATTGTAACCATTGAACGAACTTCTGAAGCTAGGCGAACACAGGGCATATTCAAATATACAAAACTATTTTTTCTCAAAATCTGCAGTTTTTAGAGTACACTTTAATGTTGAATGTACTAAACTTGTAATGGTCATAAGGTGAACTACTGTTTTACGTTTATACAAAACCGAACGGTGAACTTCCGCATTATGTTTATGCAAAACTAAAGTTCAATACGATGAAACATCAACTTTTCCGAGATACAGACTTCCAGGATTGAAAATAGTGAGCTTCTTTTTACCTCGTGCGTGAATTGAATTACTTCTGCCAAATATGTGTATTATCTATAATAGACCATTTGAATTTTTTTAAAAATTAAAGTGAACTCTCCTGATAATAAAACTAAACTTCAACCAAAAATTAAATTTCACATGAAAGTAAATAAACAAGTGCACTATAACCAAATGGATGAGCTGGTCAAAATAAATAAGCGTACCAAAAACAATTATGGTACGGTTGTGTACTGCGGGAAATTAAATTTGTGAACCGACAAAAGAGTAGTCTTCCCGCTGGTAGAACTGGAACTTCCCATCAAATCAAACTGGACTTCAAACTTGCACCGTGCCATTCAGAACAAATGAACTTTCGGCACACACAAAAGTGAGCTTCCAGAGAGAAGTTTCGACAAACTTCTTGACAGAAGTGAACTTCATATGCATGCGTGAACCTCCTAATCAAAGTACTAATGTGAACTTTGTACTCTTAGTAAACTTCACATTAGATGGAAATTTTACATTCCTCGAACACAACAAATCTCTACAATGTCCAAGTTTTAGAATCAGCAAATCCAACGTGCATTCTACATTCCCTGGACACTACAGGGAATACATTTTTCCGGGATTCGATGGAAAATAATTAAATAAAAGAAACAAGCACAGTATGGTTCAATGACTTCAGCTAAAAGTAACTAAATTTCAACAAACTATTTGTCTCTGAACTTCACATAAGATGGGCTATGTGAACTTCAATGTTGTCTTAACTGAACTTCACATCACGTGTCCTCTCTGAACCTCTCAGCTCTCTATCCGACATGGGAAAAAGGGGTGTCACAAATTTACAGAAAAATAGTATCAGCTCTCACGAGCAGTTGCTCAACAGGTAACACAAAAAAACGTTTACCCCTACAACATATTCAAAAACGAAGCTACGTCGTGGGCAGGCAAGTACTTGTGTCTCCAAGGCTGCGTACAACCATATGTCAACATGCAACGACCGGACCACACTAGCTAAGAGAAGCTCACGGGCACCGACAGCAGAGTGAAGCAGCGCAACGACTGCTCGCTAGAACCTGAGAAAAAGGAAAGGATCAGATATACCATCAGTGCACCATGTTTGGATTAAGAAAAAAAATTATTCCAATCTGCATAATTATAAGGCTTGATGTCACCTAGGGCATAAGAACAATGTACTGTGGTTCTCCTATATCTCCTTTCTCAAGAATTGCAGTGAAGAAAAAGCTATCTAGTTAAATTGGCTGCATAAAACAGAGAAAATCAAAGAAGTTCAGAGAGGTTCAAAGAGATTAACCAGACGCCATGGTCGTGAAGACCACACTGTCACTCGCGGAAGTCTAGAGCTGTGCTTGCAGGAGTCCATGACAGTGCTATTTTCAACCCAAATTGAAGTTCTTCTAGAGATGAAGCTAACTCCCTGCATGGCCATGCCTAATGAAGAAAGCAACAGCTCAGTTCAGATCATATACTAAGCGAACTTCCCAAAAAAAAAACAATAGTGAAATTCTCTATCCGCATCTTGGTAATAACTAAGCATTAACATCGAACGAGAAGGGGTAAAATCCAAACATGAACATCGATAGTAGCTTACAGCAGCTAATGCATCAATGGAAACTGCACGACAGATAATACATCAACAGCATCCAACAACATATCATGAGCAATGATGAACTGTACCACAACATATTAGCTACTGTAGTGTTTAACTAAACGTCTTTCCCCTCACGCAGTGAACTTACCCTAAAAAGAGATGTGAACTTCATAGCCAGTCAGTTGCAAAAACATCTCATCCCGACGAGGAACTTGGTGTGCACTGATGTTCACCAACGCCGATGCGGAGGTATGTGCACCGACGGATGTTCGCCAACGCCCATGTGAACTGCACCGCTCAACAATTAAATCCGAACTTCTAGTTTTCTATGTCTGTACCATCGACACTTACCCATAGACATAGCTAACCGCGTAAGAGTGAACTTTCCAAAAACAAATTAGTGAACTTCTCCATAGCAAACAACAAATAAAGCACACATGAATTGATTTTATGTGTACACATAGAAAAGCTATTTTTTTCTAGATGAACCGACAGTAGTGAGCATGTACAAAATGAAACATAAACTTTGTTTGTAAACTAAAGGAACTTCTACTTTTTATAGCCAGACACGCATCTGCACATACTTGTACCATGTTTTTCCCATGCTTGATTCATTTTTTTCCATAAAAAATAAAGAACTAAAAAATACGCAAGTTCATAACCATACACGTACAAGCTAAGGTCTAGTGACGCTTTTCAAATTCTCAAGTGAAATTTTTCTCATGAAATAAAAACGCAAAAGAAATTGACAGGAGTTCACGCTTGGTGCTCCTGGTAGACCATGGTGGCGCACCTGAAATTCAGGGCTCCATGCATTGTCTAGGTTGCCTGATCGATGCATTAATGCCTGGCAGCACTGTAGTTCACATCGACAAAAAAGTGTGAACTCCCATGCTGGACGAAATGTACTACTCCAGAAAATATAAAGTGAACTTCACAACTATGTGTATACACACTGAACTTTCCTGGATAGAAGATGTGAGCTTCCGGGACAAACAAAGTGCATTCTCTAATAATTTAGAAAAAATACCTCTTTTCAGATTGACTTCTTGGTTTGATGCAATGTGGACTGCCGATCATCACTGGCAGGAGGCTCTGTGGACTGCTATGGAACAAGAGTGCACATGCAGGGATTAGGAAAATATCAATGTGATAAGAAGAGCATGACTTGCAGTGACAACCGTGGGAGCCAGCCGCAAAGAACTCCCAGCTCGTTGCAATGCTGCTTTGTGGGCAATGTGATGATAGTTAAGTCATATATAAAAAAGCAAACTTCACATATGATATAAGTTTTACTACGCCAATCAAGTAATGTGAACTTCAAAAAATAAATTCATAGATCTTATCGGCATAAAAATCACAAAAAATAGATCATCCACAAGCAACAATGCATTTCCTAGATCAACATGCATGATTCATTCTACACAAACAGATCACTAGGATCAAGTCTATTAGTTGCATCTAAATTTCAAAGAAGAAATAAAATTTCTTCTATCAAGCATAAACACAAACACTTACAAGCCACAAATATAGTGTATCTCTAAAACCTGATCTACCAGAAAGTGACTGTCCCAAAAGGTGATTTAAGTAACCAGCTTCACATTTTTGTGTTTATGTGGACAAGCGAACTTGCATTTTAAATAAATGCGAACTTCACCTTTTTGTGCATATGTGGACAAGCGAACTTGCATTTTAAATAAAAGTGAACTTCACATTTTTGTGCTTATGTGGACAAGCGAGCGTGCATTTTAAATAAAAATGAACTTGCATTTCAAATAAAAGAGAACTTCACATTTTTGTGCTTATGTGGACAAGCAAGCTTGCATTTTAAATAAAAGCGAACTTGCATTTTCAATAAAAGTGAACTTCACTTTATTGTGCTTATGCTGACAAGCGAGCTTGCATTTTAAATAAAAGTGGACTTGCATTTTAAATAAAAGTGAACTTCACATTTTTCTGCTTATGTGGCGAGCTTGCATTTTAAATAAAAGCCAACTTGCATTTTTTATAAAAGTGAACTTCACTTTTTTATGCTTATGTGGACAAGCGGGTTTGTAATTTTAAACAAAATCTAACTTGCATACATAGAGAGGAAGAAAGGGACTGTCCCAAAAGGTGATATAAGTAACCAGCTGTTGGTGGACACCCGTCGTTGCTACCAATGAACTTCCACAGCGTCGATCCTGAACTGCTTCTTTTACATTTTTATGGGTGATGTCGTTGCCAGTCAGATTTGTGTCCCAAATAACAGAACTTTTGAACCAAACACTGCAAGTATGATGTTTAAAAATGTTAACTAGTGAAAGACCAGATAAGAAAACAAATAATGCAGCTCTATGAAAAACCGTATGATTGCAAAGAAACTGACAGCCAACAATTATCTATCTAGTGTTGGAATATGCCCACTATCAAGCATCATGTAAAGTGCCCTGTTGCCTTCCCGTCCGCAATGACATGCTCCATATCAAGGTAAAGGGGTGACTAAGCGTAATCAAAATTGTATGTTGCTCATTTTCACATGAACGTAGAAGCAATAGAAAAATAGTTGTCCGCCCCTCTCTCTCTCTCTCCATGAACTTTCACTGTTCATCAATTGAACTTCAGATGTTCATCATCTAAACTTCACTATGCATCGATGTTTCCATAATATTTTGTCTAACACTACGTGATTCTGATATTGGAACAATGTTCTGCCGGTTTATATGCACCTGCACTTCCAGCAAGGGGGTAGGACTGGTGCATCCGCAGGGGTTGCGCGCGAGCTCTGAGGTTGGTGGACTCCGGTCTGGAGCACGGTGGACTCTCGATGGGGGCATGGTGAACTTATATAGTACTTAATCTAGCTAGCTTAACAGAATATAAGTGAGTAATAATAGATGAATTGGCCCAAACACATGAATCCAATAGCTTGTGAATACTGAATATCATGATAGCTAATAGAATAAAGAAAGTTAAGCAATGCACATTACCGGATGAAAAATTGCAGAGAGACAAACAGAAGACAAACTTCGAGCATGAGACGAACTGGACTTCACTTTTTTTTAAAGTTCAAAACTTCTGAATTATATTGGTGCTTACTACCAAAAATAGTGATGGCAACAGGGAACATAACATCAACCTTTTTAAGTAATATGTGTACTGAACTGCCACACAAAAATAAAGCCAAACTTTCACATTGGAGAAAGTGAACTTCGATGGAAAAATGGTGTGAACTTGCCGACAAAAATAATTGACACATCGAACTCCCCAAGTAAAGAAGAGGCGAGCTTCACGCATAGATCAGATGAACTTCTAGGATTTAACTATTTATGTGCTCCGTAATCATCTGAACTTTGACCAATCAAAATAAACTATGCGTAAAAAAATCTCATTGACAAGCCACTGGCAGATCAAAATCAGTACACCGACAACTACAACTGTAAAACAAAACCAGCAACAAATCCTTATCCAAATAGCAGTCCACATAACTAGTACAATTCAGCAGTTCATACCGTGGACGAGGGCCTGCTGGTGTCTATGAAACAGCAGTAGTGACCACCTTTACCGAAGGCATTCTGCGCACTTCAAGTTCTTTCATCTCTGAAATTCTTCATACTGACCAATTCACTTCATGTTTTCCTGCATGTGGACTGCCTGCCATCAACACTAGATGCAATGAATAAATCGTCCATTAGAGTCCAACATGAACAGAGAGCTCTTTCGAAAAATCCTAAGTGCTATTTTATAGCATCCTTTCACCAACAAATAAAACTCTTCCTAGTTAAGCATAAATCCATTCATCTCCATTAGGCCTATAGAGATAATAAAAACCTTTCTAATTTTCTCCTCAGATAATGAACTTTCGGAGAAAAAAACAGAAACAACAAAACACTTCACACATCTACCCATAAGCAAGAAAATCAAGTGAAAACAAGCATTTTTCTCTTAAATGATAATACCCTGCCAGGTTGCATTGACAGTTTCTGCAATTTGTTCCCCACAATACTTTGCAAACAAAAACAAGCCAGTTAATTACTAGCATATGAATCTAAAACCGTATATATACTTTACATGCTTCATAGGCAATGCAGATAAGTGCACATGTATCACTATGTTATAATATCAAGCAATCAGAACTTCAAGTGCCGTACGTGAGCTACTATATTACGGAGTAACATTATTTGAGCACACAGGTATTGCTCATCTGTTTCCGATCCATCCCATCAGAACAAAGAGCTAGCTAGTAAGATAATTTAGCTGAACAAACAGTTGGTGGAGATTCAGAACAAGAAAACGTACCAAACTATATGCAGTTCAGAAGCACCCTCGTACAGGTTCAGTACCCGCGTCAGCTGTATTCTTGTGCATCAGCACGCATCATGCCGGGAGCAGCAGTGGTCCACTCAGGTTCCAGTGGCGGTGCAGCAACGGAAATTCAGAGCAGATCTAGGGCCTTCGGTTGGGCATGTGAACCGCCGCTGGCCATGGAGTTCAAAGTGGCGGCCTGGCGTCCTCCTTGACGGATCAGAAAATGGGAGAAGGAGGGATGGCGAAGGGGGATAGGGGGTGGCTAGCCGGGGAAGAGATCTCGCCAGAAGGGGTGGTACGCGGCGTGGCCGACCAAGGCAGGGGCCGTGCGCTAGGTGGTTGGCCGTGGTAGGGAGATGGCCGGCAGGGGCGACGCGCGGGCTTGCCAATCGATCCAGATTGGGGCTGGAACCGGCATCAAGGATGGTGGGTAACCTGCAGCTGGTAGAGGCGTGGGGCTGCGGTGGAGTCAGGCCGCCGACGGGGAAGAAGGTGAGGCGGGAGTTGGGCCGCCGACGGGGAAGAAGGTGGGGCGGGAGTTGGGCAGTGCCGCAGTGGTCGGTGGGTGGGGAAAGAGACTAGGGAGGAGGCGTGCGGGAGTTCGGTTATGCGGCGAGTAGGTTTGGTTCCAGGCTTCCAGCGTAGAACCTTTTCGGACCGAGGGGTTCGAGAATAGCTATTATAGAACCCTCTTAGAGGGGGTTCGAGAATAGTCCTGCTCTATATATATATATATATATATATATATATATATATATATATATATATATATATATATATATATATATATATAACTAAAATATATTTGAATACATCCATATCTAGATAAAAATAAGATGCTTATTATATGATAGTAGTAGTATAAATTTTTTTTTGACATTGTTCTTCGCATTTTTCTTCCTTGTGCAGGTCATGCAATTTAGTATATTAGTTATTAGCAGACTACTAGTGTTAGCGATGTACAAACGGGCGGTGCGAAAGCAGACCCACACACGAATTATGTTCCTAGATGGACGGGCCACGGGACTGACATTGCCAAAACAACAGGTAGTATAGATAAGTAGTATAACTAAAATCATCACGATTATCGTCAGAGTCAGACGATTCCCTGTATCAACTGAATATCCAGCATCCCAAGCTCATCTCATGGCCTGCCCTTGCGCTGCGTGTAGATGTAGTCGAGGTGGGCGTCGTGGAGGAGCCTCCTCTGCATGCACTCCTCGGCGGTGATCCCCTCCTCGCACGCCTCCTCCTCCTTTTCGAGATCCTCTGCCGCCGCCATCGTCACCTCCGGGGCTGGCTCCTCGCCATTGCCGACCTTGCCGCCTTCCGCCGGAAGCGCCCCTAGCCCGTCTGACGCAGCGTCGGCCGCCTTGACGTCGATTACGCTAGAATCTGCGAAAATACATCTCCTTGAGTTCACATGCAGGTAATCGGTTTTAGTATGCAATACAAGCATGGAAAAAAATAGCGCGCTATACCAACGTTAATAGCACGCTATAGCATATCTGGAGAGCCGACGCTATGCTAGCGTATTTTTAGACCCACGCTATTTTGTTATAGCGCGCTATTTTTTTCATTGAATACAAGTGAAGAAGGTATAAGTGGCGGTGGTGTGGTGCTACCTTCGTGAGGAGCAGTGCTGGCAGGGAGGAGGCGAGCGGCCGCCGCGCAGCGGGAGAAGGAAAGGAGGAGAAGCAGGGCAAGAGCGGCGAACGGCGGCGCCGACGAGGTACCGCAGCGTCTCGTCATCCTTGTCGATTTTCTCGTTAAACTACGATGTACTTGTCGAAGAAGAGAAGAGTTGTACTATGAAGCTAGAGTGCGAAGTGGGATAGTGGCTTCGGGAGCGAGCGAATGGGTGTGGGTGGTGTGTTCATGGTGGCGAGGAGGAGCTATTTATAACCCGGCAAGTGGTGTGATGAGTTTGCAACTTGCAAACCACGGAGAGGGATACACAGATAAAACACGGGTACAGTTGTCGGTTTGGGTTGAACATGGCAATATTTTACATGTTTAATTAGTGATGGAACGAACACGCACACGCACTCACAATACGACATGTGTATAACACGAGTACATCGAGATTGGTTAATCCATAGCGGCTCTAGCTTTCGCTGGCAAAACAAACAAGCACCTAGTTGTGGCTAAGCTAGCTAGGGCAACTCACAATAGCTTCTTATTGTTTCGTTGCCAAACACAAACATATTATACACGTTTGTTAATTGCGAAAGTAAGTCTCAGTTTGGCAGCTTGATTTTTTTTAAATCAAAGTAATCAAACACCATTGTATTTCACTGAAATAAATTCAGTGCTGGCCAAGGGATACTACAGTTTTCATAAGCACATGCCTTTTCATAAAACCATAGTTTTTGGAAAAAGAGGTCCATACCTCAATTCTCTTAGCTCTGTTTTTGGAATACCACAATTCAAAACCGTTGTATCTTGGGCTCAGTTTGGAAAGCTCGGTTTTAGATAAATTGAAGTATTTCAAATTAAACCATGGGATTTCACTACCTGGCCAAGAGATACTTTAGGTTTTTTGTTGTTGTAAAATCATGGTATTTTGAAAAAAAGGTCTGGACCTCTTTCATTTCATATATAATAATACAAATTTTGTAGATATATTATAAGTACAAATCATATAAAAAGTTATAAGTTGTTGACTAATAAAATTTAAGGGCGCCTTATATTTTAGAATGGAGGGAGTAGTTATTTACCTATTTTGCAACTACATCTGATATTTATCTCTACGCCACTATCTGATGCTAAATTCTCCATTTTCTCATGGGTTCGACACACAATACTCATTGCAATGTGACATAGTTGATCCCTACGCTTGTGGTATCAAAACTGGGCTCCACTGTTTTCAGAAGTTAAAAATCGGTACCAATGTTAAAAATGAATATTTTTATACATATGCAGAACGATGATTTATGTGAATTTATCAAGGTGTCAAGTGTGATCCTGTCAATCTCCCAATATAGTTCATTCGAAATTTATTGTTCAAAATTTAGTCTAGAATTCGAACTAGAAATTTGCTAATGAACTATAAGTGGGACATTGGCGGGATCCAATTTACATCTATTGAACTTATAAAAAAATTGTGGAAAAATGTGTAATATTTTTATCTAAACAAAAGCCACCGCAACGTGGGGAAGCTCAAAATGGAGGCCTAGCTACACGTGTATTTTAAAAAGTTCAAAATTCGTATTTCATTTTAAAAAACTGAAAACATTTCTAGAGGTAACCAATGATGTATACTAAAACCGTGCAATGTATACTACAAACCTGTAAAATCTCAATATGAATTACTTTATGTTCTAGGTTACACAAAAATAATAAAATCTGACAAATTATATATTGTTGAAATGTGCACCATTTAGTTACAAAAAATTC
Source organism: Lolium perenne (assembly GCF_019359855.2). Taxonomy (NCBI): domain Eukaryota; kingdom Viridiplantae; phylum Streptophyta; class Magnoliopsida; order Poales; family Poaceae; genus Lolium; species Lolium perenne. Next base: position 126,753,526 of record NC_067248.2, read on the forward strand.
AAAATTTTAAGTTTTGTGAAGCATAGAATACAAAGTATTACACATGGAGAGTTTGCACGATTTTAGTATACATCATTGGCTAGCTCTAAAATTTTGTTTCAGGTTTTCTTGAAATGTGCGAATATGAATTCTCGGTGTTTGAAAATAAAGAGCTATATGTAGCTCGGCCTCCATTCATCCACTATCATGTGTACATGCATATTAAAAATTGATATTTTACTTCCTATATGTCTTTTTTTGCGGGGAAATTTAGAGAGCTTTATTAAACAAAAGCATTCGCTGGGCAATCAGCCAACAAGCTGCTGACCAAGAAGCTAGGAGTTTCACATAGCCAACTCTCGGTCACACACAGTGTGCTTGCACGCTTTGCACACAGGTGAGACGAGACATTAGCCATTATAGGTACATGAAGAATAACAAAAACATTAAACACACTAGCTAGCTCTCTAATTTCTAACAGGATAGGAGCCGTAATCCAGAACGAGTTGCAGCGATGATTCCAGAGATTCACTATCTCCAGGCAGTCTGTCTCCATGATCACATGCGTGAGGCCTCGAAGCTGAGCAAAGAGAACACATTCACGTAAGGAAAGAAACTCGGCAATCAAAGGATCCATGATACCGAGCAGTGGCTTGCTCCAAGCTCCGAGTAAACGAGTCGAAGATCGTGCAACACCCCCCGCCCCACGATTCCCCTCCGCCGAATTAATGGAGCCATCAGTGTTAATTTTTACATACCCCTCCTCCGGTGGCCTCCATCCATGACCCGACAGGACTTGCTGCTGCCGAGGGAACTCAAGAAGTGCCAAAGCTTCGCTAGTTGTCTTCACCGAGAACACAGGATCCATGCCACCATCATCATGTTTCCATCTATTCCTTGATTGCCAAATCGACCACATAACCGTGATGATCTTTGCTCTCTCACGATCAGTGAATTGAGGATCACAAAGGATGTCCTTTGTCCAGGTCTGCGGATGAAGCCTTGGGAGACGGACATCTAGCCAAGTAGCAGCTTCATCCCAAAAAGGTTTTGCATGAGAACAATGCACCAAAGCATGCATCAGGTCCTCATCCATGGCCAAGCAGATCGAGCATCTGCCTAACTCCTTTATGTGTCGATTCTTCAAAGTGCATTCATCTGGCAAGATTCCCCAGAGAACCCGCCACCAAAACACTCTAACTTTTGGTACGACATTCAGCTTCCATAGGGTTGTCCACAACTATTTATCTGTCTCTGAGGTTTCTGTTACGGTCCCTTCTTCTTGAGCTGCACGCTCATTCCAAATCACCAGAGCTCATTAAGCTGACTTCACAGAGTAGACGCCCATACATTCCTGATTCCATGCAATAAAATCTTCACCACCACCACTTCTCAAGGAATATTCAAGATGGCCTCTGCATCGGGTGCCACAAATATTTCCCTGACCAACTCACGTCGCCAGGACCAGTTCTCCTCGTGAATAAGCTGATTCACCGTTTCAAACTCGCTTGGCTTGACAGTATCAGTGTACGCTGGCTTCAGCATTGGGGTCGTAGAGATAGACCCTGGAATCCACTTGTCTTCCCAGATGGAGATAGTAGATCCGTCTCCCACTCGTTTTATTAACCCTGTTTGTAACGCTTCTCTGCCTGCAACAATAGTCTTCCAGGTCGCTGAGGCAGATTTTAGAACCGAAGCCTCCAGGAAATTACAGTCAGGGAAGTACCTCCCTTTCAGAACCCGGGCACAAAGAGACGTCGTGTTTGTGATAAAACGCCAACCATGCTTTCCCAACAGAGCCAAGTTGAACAGGTGCAGGTCCAGAAAACCTATTCCACCTTTTATCTTAGACATAGTAAGAGAACCCCAAGAGACCCAATGTAAAGATCTCCTATCCAGTGAGCTACTCCACCAGAACTTGGCCATAGCCGAGGCTAGACTTTTACAAACTTTCTTGGTCAGAAGGAAACACATCATACTGAAAGTTGGGATTGCATGTATAACAGATTTCAAAAGAACTTCTCTGGCAGCACACGCCAGGTGTTTCTCATACCACCCTTACATCTTAATTCTTTATCTTTCGCCAATATGATCAAAAGTACCACTTGTGATCCTACCCACCGCAGTGGGCAGACCCAAATATCTCTCGCTAAAATCTTCTACTGAAATACCGAGAGTGTTCTTCATACTTGTCCGTAGATGATCTGGAGTATTCGGGGTAAAAAATATTGCACTTTTATCTCTGTTAACCCTCTGGCCCGAGCAATCGCCATATATCCTGATAATATCATTGAGTCTAACAGCACTCTGAACATTTGCACTAATAAAGATGAGACTATCGTCAGCAAATAACAAGTGGTTAACCCAGGGTAATCTATAACTCACTCTAATTCCTTTGTCAATATAGTTACCACCGAACAGCTGCAGCAGCGACGTGAACCCTTCCCCACAGAGAAGAAACAAATACGGTGACAACGGATCTCCTTGGCGCAAACCCCGCGTAGGAGAATAATAGGGGAGTAGCTCTCCATTAACTCTAACTGTGAATCTTACTGAGGTAACACATCTCATGATCAACGTGAAGGGTTCGCTGCATGGAAAACAAAAAAATTCTACCGTGAACATTTACAAAAACCAAGATCCAATCTAGGAAGAAGCAAGATCTAATCTACCAAGATCTAAGCAACGAGAAGATTGCGAGACTAACCCTCGAAGATTCCAAAGCCTACGAGATATATCTCGTTGTTGATGTAGTCGATCGTCCGTACTGCAATCCGGCAGCACTTCCGTACTCGGTCGTCCGTACGGTGTCGATGAAGTCCGTCCTCTCCCCGTTCCAGCGGGCAGCGGAGGTGTGGTAGATCTCCTCCAAATCCCAGCAGCACGACGGGGTGGTGGTGGTGGTGGAGGAAAAAACTGCAGGGCTTCACCTAAGCCGGAGCAGCGTATGGTGGAGGAGAGAGGGGGCGACCAGGGTTTAGTCTGAGGGATGGGCTGCGCCCCCTGCCCCCTCCCCTCTTTATATAGGGGGGGAGGTCGGTTGGGGTGGCCCCCCACGCCCCCATCTCATCTAGGGCCGGCGGCCACACGGGGGGGGGGGGAAACCCCCCCCCCCCCCCCCCCCCCCAAGATGATCCCCCTTAGGGTTTTGGGGAAACCCTAAGGGGTGGCCGGCCTGGGCCTTGGGGCTTGGTACGCCTGGCCCATTAGGGCAAGGCAGCACCCCCTCGGCCCATGTTGGCCTCCTTAGGTCGTGGGCCCCATGGTGGACCCCTCCGGAACCTTCTAGAACCTTCTGGTCTATCACCGGAAAAATTGCGAACTTTTTCCGAAACCTAGAAATCAACTTCCCTTATATGAATCTTATTCTCCGGACCATTCCGGACCTCCTCGTGATGTCCTGGATCCCATCCGAGACTCCGAACAAACTTCGGTCTCCATCTCATGTTCCGAATCTACTTATGCGACATCGAACCTTAAGCGTGTCACCCTACGGTTCGTGAACTATGCAGACATGGTCGAGACTCCTCTCCGAGCAATAACCAATAGCGAGATCTGGAGATCCATAATGGCTCCCACATATTCAACGATAACTTAGTGATCGATTGAACCATTTACATACGATACCGATTCCCTTTGTCACGCGATACTTTACTTATCCGAGGTTCGATCATCGGTATCTCCATACCTAGTTCAACCTCGTTACCGACAAGTACTCTTTACTCGTACCGTGGTATGTCATCTCTTGTGAACCATTCACATGCTTGCAAGCTAATTAGACAACATTCCACCGAGAGGGCCCGAAGAATATCTATCCGTCATCGGGATGGACAAATCCCACTATTGATCCATATGCCTCAACTCACACTTTCCAAATACTTAATCTCATTTTTATAACCACCCATTTACGCAATGGCGTTTGATATAATTGATGACCCACAAGTATAGGGGATCGCAACAGTCTTCGAGGGAAGTAAAACCCAATTTATTGATTCGACACAAGGGGAGCCAAAGAATATTTGTAAGCCCTAACAGCGGAGTTGTCAATTCAGCTGCACCTGGAAACAGACTTGCTCGCAATAGTTTATCACTAGCAACAGTTTTATAGCAGTAGTGAAATATAAGCAGCAGTGTAATAAAGACAACAGTAGTGATTATAGTAAACAGCAGGATTAAAATACTGTAGGCATAGGGATGGATGAACGGGCGCTGCATGGATAAGATAACTCATGTAATAATCAAGACAAGGCATTTGCAGATAATAATAAAACAATATCCAAGTACTAAATAACCATAGGCATGTGTTCCGTATATAGTCGTACGTGCTCGCAATGAGCAACTTGCACAACATCTTTTGTCCTACCAGCCGGTGGCAGCCGGGCCTCTAGGGAAACTACTGATAATTAAGGTACTCCTTTTAATAGAGTACCGGAGCAAAGCATTAACACTCCGTGAACACATGTGATCCTCATATCACAGCCTTCCCCTCCGGTTGTCCCAATTTCTGTCACTTTGGGGCCTCGGGTTCCGGACAGCAATATGTGTATACAACTTGCAGGTAAGATCATAAAACAATGAATATCATCATGAATCAATAACATGTTCAGATCTGAAATCATGGCACTCAGGCCCTAGTGACAAGCATTAAGCATAACAAGTTGCAACAATATCATAAAAGTACCAACAACGGATACTAGGCACCATGCCCTAACAATCTTATGGCTATTACATGAACAATCTCATTCAATCCCTACCATCCGGCCCCTTTAGCCTACAGCGAGGGATTTACTCACACATGGATGGGGGAAGCATGGATGGTTGATGGAGAGGCGTCGGTGGCGATGATGGCGATGATCTCCTCCAATTCCCCGTCCCGGCAGGGTGCCAGAACGGAGTTTCTGATCCCGAGATTGGGTTTCGCGACGGCGGCGGAGTTCTGGATGTCTTCTGGAAAATTGGTCGAACCCCCCGTGCGTTTTTAGGTCAAGGGCTTTAAGTAGTCCAGAGGGGAGCGTCGGGGGCTGGCCGAGGCGGAGCCACCATAGGGCAGCGCGGCCCAGGGGCCCACCGCGCCGCCATGTGGTGTGCGCACCTCGTGGCCCCCCTCCGTTTCGTCTTCTGGCTCCGTAAGTCTTCTGTGAAAATAGGCCCATTGCAATTATTTCCGGGGATTTTCCTGAAAGTTGATTTTCTGCCCAAAAATAAGACACCAGGGCAATTCTGCTGAAAACAACGTTAATCCGTGTTAGTTGTATCCAAAATACACAAATTAGAGGCAAAACAATAGCAAAAGTGTTCGGGAAAGTAGATACGTTTTGGACGTATCAACTCCCCCCAAGCTTAGCTTCTTGCTTGTCCTCAAGCAATTCAGTTAACAACTGAGTGCGATAAAAGAACTTTCACGAACACATTTGCTCATATGATGTAAATATTCTCATTATATGGACGAGTACTTAGGCAATTCATAATAAGATAAATGCAAGTAAAGTCAACTAATAGTTATGTCAATCATGAAAAAGATACCAACAAACTAATAATAAGCATCATGAAACATATCTATCAGCACGATTGCAATGCTCTTAAAAAGATATGATAAAGTGGTATCTCGCTTGCCCGTATTTGTACAGCAAAACATAAATGCCCAGGTACCTCTGAATTTCATGGAAAGACTAGAAGTAAAGATTATCAAAGATAAAAGCGTCAAAGTTATACCACAGTTAACCATATTCTGGGACAAACATATTACACTAAGAATGACAATTATGCTCTCAAGAAGGTGCTCAAAGAAAGGATGGTGACTGATGACCCACAAGTATAGGGGATCGCAACAGTCTTCGAGGGAAGTAAAACCCAATTTATTGATTCGACACAAGGGGAGACAAAGAACACTTGGAAGCCTTAACAGCGGAGTTGTCAATTCAGCTGCACCTGGAAACAGACTTGCTCGCAAGAGTTTATCGAGTAGTGAGCTTTTATAGCGATAGCAGTAGTGAAATAACAGCAGCAGAGTAACAGAGACAGCAGTAGTGATTTTAGTAAACAGCAGGATTAAAATACTGTAGGCACGGGGACGGATAACGGGCGTTGCATGGATGAGAGAAACTCATGTAACAATCATAGCAGGGCATTTGCAGATAATAATAAAACGGTGTCCAAGTACAAAGCAATCAATAGGCATGTGTTCCATATATAGTCGTGCGTGCTCGCAATGAGAAACTTGCACAACATCTTTTGCCCTACCAGCCGGTGGCAGCCGGGCCTCAAGGGAAACTACTGGATATTAAGGTACTCCTTTTAATAGAGTACCGGAGCAAAGCATTAACACTCCGTGAACACATGTGATCCTCACATCGCTACCATTCCCTTCGGTTGTCCCGATTTCTGTCACTTCGGGGCCATCGGTTCCGGACAGCGACATGTGTATACAACTTATAGGTAAGACCATAAAAAATGAATATCATGATGAAACAATAACATGTTCAGATCTGAGATCATGGCACTCGGGCCCTAGTGACAAGCATTAAGTATAACAAGTTGCAACAATATCATCAAAGTACCAATTACGGACACTAGGCACTATGCCCTAACAATCTTATGCTATTACATGACCAATCTCATCCAATCCCTACCATCCCCTTCGGCCTACAGCGGGGGAATTACTCACACATGGATGGGGGAAACATGGCTGGTTGATGTAGAGGCGTTGGCGGTGATGGCGGCGATGATCTCCTCAATTCCCCGTCCGGCGGAGTGCCGAACGGAGACTTCGGCTCCCGCGACGGAGTTTCGCGATGTGGCGGCGTTCTGGAGGGTTTCTGGCGACTTCGACTTCTCTCCGTGCGTTTTTAGGTCGAGGCCGATAAGTAGTCCGAAGGAGGGCGTCGGAGGCCGGCCGAGGGGGCCACACCACAGGGCCGCGCGGGCCCCCCCTGGGCCGCGCCGCCCTATGGTGTGGGGCCCTCGGGCCTCCACCTCAATTGTCCTTCTGGCTCCGTTAGTTTCCTGGGAAAATAGGGCCTTCTACATAAATTCCGAGGATTTTCCCGAAAGTTGGATTTCTGCACAAAAACGAGACACCAGAGCAGTTCTGCTGAAAACAGCGTTAGTCCGTGTTAGTTGCATCCAAAATACACAAATTAGAGGCAAAACAATAGCAAAAGTGTTCGGGAAAGTAGATACGTTTTGGACGTATCAACTCCCCCCAAGCTTAGCTTATTGCTTGTCCTCAAGCAATTCAGTTAACAACTGAGCGATAAAAGAACTTTCACGAACATATTTGCTCATATGATGTATATATTCTCATGCTATGGCTAATACTTAAGCAATTCATAATGAGACACATGCAAATAAGATCATCTAACAGCCATGTCAATCATGGAGAGGTACCAACAATTAATAGTAAGCATCATGAATCATGTATATAAGCAGGATTGCAATGTTCATAAGAGAGTATGATAAAGTGGTATCTCGCTTGCCTGTATTTGATTGGCAAAACATAAATGCCCGGGCACCTCTGGAGTTCATAGAAAGACTAGAAGTAGTGATTGTCAAAAGATAAATGCATCAAAGTTATACCACAATCAATCATATTTTGAGACAAGCATATTATACTAAGAATGACAGTTGTGCTCTCAAGATAGTGCTCAAAGAAATAATGGAGACACAACATAAAAGTAAAAGATTGACCCTTCGCAGAGGGAAGCAGGGATTAACATGCGCTAGAGCTTTTCATTTTTATAAAGACAGGAGCAAAATTATTTTGAGAGGTGTTTGTTGTTGTCAACGAATGGTAATGGGTACACTAACTACCTCGCCAACCGGACTTTCAAGAGCGGCTCCCATGAATTATTGCATATTTATTTGGCACTCCTTCCAACCTTTCTTTCACAAACCATGGCTAACCGAATCCTCGGGTGCCTGCCAACAATCTCATACCATGAAGGAGTGCCTTTTTATTTTATTTTTATTATGATGATGACACTCCCCCCCAACCTTTGCTTACACAAGCCATGGCTAACCGAATCCTTCGGGTGCCGTCCAACAATCACAAACCATGGAGGAGTGTCTATTTAAGTTAATTAATTCGGGACTGGGAATCCCATTGCCAGCTCTTTTTGCAAAATTATTGGATAAGCGGATGTGCCACTAGTCCATATGAGAGTCCGTCAAAAGTAAATGACAAGGTTGAAAGCTAAACACCACATACTTCCTCATGAGCTATGAAACATAAACACAAATTGAGAAACATTTTGAAGGTTTTAAAGGTAGCGCACGAGAATTTACTTGGAATGGTTTGAAATGCCATGCATAGGTATTTATGGTGGACACTTTGGAACAACTTGGTTTTCAGGTGTTTGGAAGCACGAGCAGCGTTCCCGCTCAGTACAAGTGAAGGCTAGCAATAGACTAGGGAGCGACAAATCAAGAGAGCAAGAATCGTCATAATCATGCTTGCGGCAAAATAAATTAACGGAGGCATAAAAGTGATACAAGAACTCTGAAGCAATATAGATCATCGAGGCTTAATTGACTTTTTGTTCAGTCATATGCATGCGTGAGCATGTGCCAAGTCGATATAAATGAATTATTCAGAGGAGGATACCACAATGCCATACTTACTTATGAATAAAACAATGCAAGCAAACATCCATGACATGCTACTCATATTAATAAATTGGAGCTAAACATGAGAGACCATAAACTACTAGACTTTCTCAAATAACATATACCTCACATGAACCAACTAAGCATGCTCACATGGATGAGTATATGTACAAAAATGAAAACAAATAGAGTTCATACCAGCCTCTCACCACAATCAGATTGTCGTAGATCGTCATTATTGCCCTTTTCACTTGTGTAGCTTGGATAATATGAAATGAAAACCACGCTCCAGCCACCGAAGACCATTGAACTCATAAAGAACTTTACAAACCAAAGAAGAACAGAAAATATTTTTGGTGTTTTCGAATTAGAAACAAGAACAAGAGGAAACAAACAAACAAAGCAAAATCTTTTTGGGTTTTCTTATAGCAAACTAGCGATAGCAAATAAAGTGAAACAAATGCAAGAAACCAAAGCAAACAAATGGTGAAGAGAAACAACAGAAATATTTTTGGTATTTTTGTGTTTTGGGAAAGAAACAAAGCGAAAACAAGAAATAGCAAACTAAAAGAAACACAGAAAAGTGAGATGGCAGAAATCTGCCAAAACCTGACAGCAGTACAGAGATCGATTTTTACAAAAATCTTACGTTGCTCAGATCGAAAAGTGTTCAACTAATGAAAGTTAGATAACAACCTGGGGAACCTGCACAAAAATTGGCAGCTCAAAATGACGCTCTGGCTATTTTTGAGAATTTTTACGGTAACGTTCCAGAATCTGTTTTCAGGCAGCACTTCCCCAAATATCATCTTCCTCTCATTAGAAAACCACTCAAACGAACAAAACAAGTATGTGCAAGTATCCAGCAACCATAATATGCAAAGAATGAGTGATGCCGGTATACCTCCCCCCAAGCTTAGGCTTTTGGCCTAAGTGGAGTTCAATCCCATCGATCCCATGAGGTAGTGTCTCCGTAGTATGACGAAGATGGATCGTATTTCGGGTATGTGCTGGAAGAAGCACCCGGATATGTGACGGTGTGGTCGTAGGAGGCCCCGGCGTCCTCGGAGTCATGTTGCTGGTGGAAGTCTTTTATCTTCAAATGCTCATCCACTTCCTCCTTAGTGCACGACCATGATTGCCTGTCAATACTTAACAAACCTGGTTGGGGAAGAGGAATTTCTTTCTCATCCCCGTCAGAAAACAACATTCTATACACCATATTATCTAAAGTAGAATCAGTGGTAACAAAATGATGACTCTTCATAGCAACAATATCAAGTTTCCTAGGGGCCAATGGCACATCATTAGGATCAATAGGAAGATTAAGATATGTTAAAACACGCAGTGCGATAGTTCCTCCAAAAATAGGCCCCCTGGTAGTCAGGCGGCGAGCAATAAGAGCACCAAGGTGATAAGATGTTTGACCAGTAAGTGCAATATTCAAGAAAGCAAGATGGTAACTAGAAATGTTGCTAGTGTTCTCCCTACCAAGAATGCTAGTAGCAATGTAGTATGCAAAATACTTAATGGCGGGGAGTTGAATGTTCCTTATCTTGCCACGCTGAATGGTGTGACAATCATCATCGGTAATCCCTCGATAGAGCTCCAACAAGTCCCGGGGGTTGTCATCAATCCTACTTGCTGTACCTACAGGGGCAATATCCAATGCACGACAAAAATCCTTCAATTGCATAGTAACAGGATTACCATAGATCCTGAATGCAACCGTCGGCTCATATTGTTTGTTGTTGAACTGGAAACTCTCGACGAAGATTTTGGTGAGCATATAGTATTGCTCCCTTTCATCTCCCATATAGGTGGTTAACCCTGCCCTGTTGACAAGGGTTAAGAAATCCTCCAATATCCCTGCATTCCTTAGAAAATCATAGCATGGAAAAGTAGAAGCATTAGGAGGCCCGTTGTCCTCTTCGGGCGCGAAGCTAGGCGCGATGATGTCTTCATTGTATGATCGCCTAATCCGGGTGGCGGCCCTAGATGGCCTCCCGGTGCTGGTTGTCCCTTTCTTGAACAACTCTCCAAAGTTGAACTTCTTCATAGCTTCTCTGAAATTTTCAACAAATGATATAAAAATTTGATTTGGTGACATATAATTGAGGGAAACTACCATAGGAACTTGCTAGAGTACTAATCATGCATCAAAGCTAGTTTCTACCACTTAGAACAAGCATGCAAGCTCACTAAACATGTTACCTACAGCAGCAAAATATTCAAGATATACTCAACCAAACAAAATTCTACTTGGATGGGCGGAGGAGTCACATACCGAAGAGCAAATGTGCCAAATTTCAGCAGGAAATCTGGGCTGAGCAAAGAGATCAAGAAATCTGGAGCTCTGGAGCAAAAACGCGAGAGAGAGGAACTTGGTACGAGTTTTTTCGGGAGAGAGAAGGTGCTGGGAGAAAGAGATGACAAAGTGGGGCAAAGGGGGGCCCACACCACATGGTGGCGCGGCCACCTCCTTGGCCGCGCCGGCCTGTGATTTGGCGCCCTCTGGTGCTCCACAGGTCATCCTCTGGTGCTCCCAGGTGCCTCGTCGAAAAATAGGACCAACGGTATAATTTTTGTGAATTTTTGAAAACTTTGAAAAATGCACATTTCTGGGTATTTAGTTTATTATTACTGGCCAGGAAAAATTTTGAAATCTTCAAATAACTAAGGAACTTTGCAAATTAAAAATGCTACAGCAACTAGAGCAAGTGGAGGAAGAAAGATATGTTGTTTACCTCCTCTATGCATATAAAAAGTATTTGTTAACAAGGTTGATCAAGTCTTGTCACCAAATAAATTTTACATAGCATAAGAAGAAATAAACCTCAAATCAATCATGTTACCTTGAATTGTATTGATATGGATCCAATCACGAGAGTTTGATATTCTTCCTTAGGCTCATAAATAGGACAATCAATAGTTCCCACTTTGATAGTTCTCACATTAGAAATAGTATTAACTCCACACGCTTTCTCAATCCTCTTGGGAAAATAAACGGTGTGCTCCCTATCATCAACATTGAAAGTAACCTTTCCTTTATTGCAATCAATAACAGCCCCTGCGGTGTTAAGAAAAGGTCTCCCAAGAATAATAGACATATTATCATCTTCAGGCATTTCCAACACAACAAAATCAGTTAATATCAAGCAGTTAGTAGTAACTTGAACAGGAACATTCTCACATATACCAACAGGAATAGCAGTGGATTTATCAGCCATTTGCAAAGATATATCAGTAGGTATCAACTTATCTAAGTAAAGTCTCTTATAAAGAGAAAAAGGCATAACACTAACACCGGCTCCCAAGTCACATAGAGCAGTTTTAACATAATTATTCTTGATAGAACAAGAAATAGTAGGTATACCTGGGTCGCCCAACTTCTTTGGAATTTTGCCATTGAAAGAGTAATTAGCAAGCATAGTGGAAATTTCCTCATTGGGGATTTTCCTTTTGTTAGTAACAATATCTTTCATATACTTTGAATAAGGAGGTAATTTAATAGCATCAGTCAAAGGGATTTGCAAGAATAAAGGTTTCATCCAATCGCAAAATTTATTATAGTGTTCTTCTTCCTTTGATTTTAGTTTCTTAGCAGGAAAAGGCATTTGCTTTTGCACCCAAGGTTCTCTTTCATTACCATGTTTCTCAGCAATAAAGTCTTCTTTAGTGTACTTTTTATTTTTAGCATGCTTTTCAGGTTCTTCTTCAACCTCTTCTTTATCAGGAGTATCATTCTTATCATTATCTTTATCATGTTCATTACCACTTTCAGTTTCAGCATCAGAAATAGAAATACTATTAGGATCATTAACAGGTTCAGAGGATTCTACAACATTTTTATGTTTCTTCTTCTTTTTCTTCCTAGAATGAGCACTAGGTTCAATGCGTTGAGAATCTTGTTCAATTCTTTTGGGATGCCCTTCAGGATATAGAGGATCCTGGGTAGAGACACCACCTCTAGTTGTTACTTCATAAGCATGTTTCTCTTTAGAATTATTCCCTAACAAGCCATTTTGCACTTTAGTGAGTTGATCAATTTGAGTTTGAATCATATGAAAATGTTTAACAAGCATCTTAACATCATTGGAGGTTCTCTCCACAATATCATGCAATTCACTAATAGCTCGAGAATTTTCCATTAAATGATTCTCTACTCTCATATTAAAATTTTCTTGCTTAACAATATAATTATCAAACTCATCTAAGCATTGTGCAGGAGGTTTCGAATACGGAATATCTTCCTTAGTAAAGCGTTGAAGGGAGTTTACCTCAATCATGGATGAAGGGGGAATTATCTCACATATATCTTCTATAGGAGGTAGATTCTTCACATCTTCAGATTTAATACCTTTCTCCTTGAGAGACTTCTTGGCTTCCCTCATATCTTCATCATTCAATTCAATTAAACCCCTCTTCTTCAATATTGGCGTTGGAGTTGGTTCAGGCGTAGTCCAATCATCATGATTCCGGCTTATTTTAGCCAATAATTCTTCAGCGTCATCCGGAGTTCTTTTCCTGAAAACACAACCAGCACAACTATCCAGGTATGCCCTAGACTCAATGGTTAGTCCACTATAAAATATATCAAGTAAATCATGCTTTTCCAGATCATGCTCAAGCCGAGCTCTAATAAGAGAGCAAAATCTCGCCCAAGCCTCAGGCAATTTCTCTTCATCTCCCTGGTCAAAATTATAAATTCTCTGCAAAGCAATATGTTGAGCACTAGCAGGAAAGTATTTGCGGAAGAAAACATCAAGCAATTCTTTTGGACTTCTAATAGAATTAGGTGGCAAATTATTATACCAAGTTTTAGCGTCATCCTTTAATGAGAATGGAAATATTTTAGCAACAAAGTAAGTACGCATCTTGACATCATCAGAAAACAAGCTACTTAGAGTAGATAACTCAGTCATGTGTTCAACAGCACTTTCTTTTTCAGTACCACAAAAGGGTGTTTTCTCAACAATAGCTATATGAGATAGATCAAGAGAAAAATCATAATCTTTATCCCTAATGTTTATGGGAGATGTGGCAAACTTAGGATCAGGAGACAGTTTATATCTAACAGCATGTTCTGCAAGCAACTTTTTAATTTTTCTTGCATCAGTAGTAGCATTGCATTTTTCAATAAAATCATCATTAAGCTCCACATAATCTTCCTCAGGATCATCACTAAAATAATCAAGTTCAGGTGAACTAACAGGTGTAGTAGCATTAGGAGTTTCAGTATTTTCAATTTGTCTAGACCTAGCAATTGTAGCATCTAGAAAGGATCCCAATGAACCACTATCATCAAGCACAGCAGAAACATTATCAATATTATGAGAGTTTTCAGATTCAGCAGAAGTACCCGCATGTGAAACATGCGGCGGTGAAACAAGTTTATCAATCACAGATGGTGAATCAAGAGCAGCAGAGGTATTCAGAATTGTACCTTTTCTTGTAGTGGATGGTAATATGGCGATCTTAGTATCGCGAGGTTTACCCATGATGGAGAATTTGCAGCGAACAATATTAATCCAAGTGAACTTCCAAATAAAGCTATGCTCCCCGGCAACGGCGCCAGAAAATAGTCTTGATGACCCACAAGTATAGGGGATCGCAACAGTCTTCGAGGGAAGTAAAACCCAATTTATTGATTCGACACAAGGGGAGACAAAGAACACTTGGAAGCCTTAACAATGGAGTTGTCAATTCAGCTGCACTGAAACAGACTTGCTCGCAAGAGTTTATCAGTAGTAACAGTTTTATAGCAGTAGCAGTAGTGAAATAACAGCAGCAGAGTAACAGAGACAGCAGTAGTGATTTTAGTAAACAGCAGGATTAAAATACTGTAGGCACGGGGACAGATAACGGGCGTTGCATGGATGAGAGAAACTCATGTAACAATCATAGCAGGGCATTTGCAGATAATAATAAAACGGTGTCCAAGTACAAAGCAATCAATAGGCATGTGTTCCATATATAGTCGTGCGTGCTCGCAATGAGAAACTTGCACAACATCTTTTGTCCTACCAGCCGGTGGCAGCCGGGCCTCAAGGGAAACTACTGGATATTAAGGTACTCCTTTTAATAGAGTACCGGAGCAAAGCATTAACACTCCGTGAACACATGTGATCCTCACATCGCTACCATTCCCTCCGGTTGTCCCGATTTCTGTCACTTCGGGGCCATCGGTTCCGGACAGCGACATGTGTATACAACTTATAGGTAAGACCATAAACAATGAATATCATGATGAAACAATAACATGTTCAGATCTGAGATCATGGCACTCGGGCCCTAGTGACATGGGCATACCCTTCGGGTACCCATTATTAGTATACCTGGCTCGGCCCAATATGGAGAAGATCCAATATGGAGAAGGCCCAACAAGGCAACCCGAAGAAGTAGTCGACTAGGACTCTTGTAAAACCCTAGGCTGGTTGCATATATAAAGCTAGCCAGGGCACCCGAAATAGAGAGGTCAACAGATAGATAGCAGATAGACAACACAGCTCCGCCTATGGCGGCACCCTGTAAAGACATCTATGCTCATATACTGGATTGCTAGCAGCACGTAGGGATCCCCCACCGAGGGGACCCGAAGCTGGGTACGTCGTGTGCCTAATCTCGTCCCCGGAATCTCCGTCGTCGCTCTCTCCCGAAACCCTAGTCTACAATATGTAGGCATTGCCGAGGTATTCCCTCGTCAATTGGCGCCGTCTGTGGGAATCGCGACGCTGGATTTTGTTATCCGGGCGGGAATCCGTCATCATCATCAACAATACGCGAGATCGGACCAAATCGCGTGCGTGGATAACCATAGCTCCGGGATTCATCCAGCAAAAGAAAATAGTAAGGAAAGATCGCCAATCAAATCGACAGCAACAGGACATTGATAAGCTCTTGGATCAAGTCCCAAGGAGGAAAAAGCAACGGAGATACGCGAATTCAAAATACAGCCAGAGGCCATCGTGCGGCCGGCATCAATATTGCAGTGTTCAGACTGTGACCATGGAGAAGAAAAAGAGTAATCATTCACACACGTTTGGGGCCGACGATCATTGAGGAAACGTACCCGCGGTTATAGCAAGCTACGTCATGAGTCATGACCAAGCAAACAGCGGCGCCTCACCAGCGGAAGAATCGACACGCGTACTTCAAAAGGAAAAAAAAAAGCTTCATCAAAATATCGGATGCTCGTGTCAATACGCGTGTGCAATCAACAGGATAGAGCATATTTCCTACCAGCACTACTTTGCGCGACTCAATCTCAGTCTAGAACCTGGAGAAAAGCAAGTACCGAATTGCCAGCTATACACGCCATCAAAAAACTCGCCGCTCCGTTCTCTTCGGACGAAAAAATCATCAGGTGCTATATTTCCAGTAATTACTCTTTACAAAATTATTTTAGCCAAATATTTTCGGTTCGTGCTATTATTTGCGCTCGAGCTTGCGCACTACAATATAACAACAGGTGGCAATAAAACTTCGACTTCCGCTGCTGCATCGACCCCGTTCGCCATGGTGTTCACCACGCTCGGGGGCTCATCCGTCGTGGATCCGTCGGATCGATTACATCTTCTTCATCGACTATGTCGGCTACATCCACTACTTCCAGACAGGCGCCGCACAAACCGTGTCCGCGGCACGACTTGCGTCCACATCGGCGCAGCCGATAAAAAGCTAAGTTTCCCTTTTCCTCTAAGATTCAATTATTTTTGTATTTTCGCTACACCCGAATACTCGAGGGCTGCACCATTACATTATTGCAGCAAATTCACCCAAACACTAGGGGTGCGCCATTACTTTGTTACCACAAATGCACTTGGTTACTTGGTGAAAATTCTTTTCTTCGCCTCTGGATATATCTACTTCGGCTGGGTGGATTTATTTTCGGCTCAATGGAATTATTTTCTTCGGATCAATGGATTCATCTTTTTCGGCTTACTGGATCCTTTTTCATCGCATTCATCTTATAAGATTCATCTATATGAATATTACTGGCTTACTCTTATACAACATTACCCGAGGCGTTTCGGGTCACTAGATTTATCATTGGGGATTATTACTGGATTTATTTTCTTCGGCGGATTCATCTTCTATATTATTGGATTCTTCGGTTCAATGGATTAATCTTTTATAATTATTACTGGAACTATTTTCTTCGGATCAATGGATTCATCCTCTATGATATCAGCGGATTCATCTTCTATAGTTATTACTGAATTCTTCGGGTCAATGGATTCATCTTCTACGGCTATTGCTGGATATATTTTCTTCGAGACAATTTCCTCTACGATATCGGCGGATTCATCCTCAATATATGCTCTATATTTAATGGCATAATCCTCAATATGGGTTCATCTCAAGTACTTCATCTTGGATTCATCTTCATGGACTCATATTATATTATTGACAATGGTTTCATCTTAAATGGCTTCACCTTATATGACGCCATCAACTTATTTCGACATCATGGCTAACGCTCGGGGGCTCGACAACGATTTCGTCTTGGGTCACGAATGCGACACAACAATCATGACATCACCTCAGCAACGCTCGGGGGTTTGGCTATTTCTTCATCAACAATTTCGCGGCATCCACTTTTGCTATTTGGTAGTTTCTACTTTGGCTGGATTTCTTATCTACACTCGAAGACTTCATCATGCATCGACTTCATCGTGTCCAAAAAGCTAAGTGTTCTTTTATTTTGCACAAAGTTGATTATCATTTACTTTTGCCGCACCCGACGCTCGGGGGCTGCACGGCATATATTCACTTTACATATCATCAAATCCGAACATCTAACACCGCATGCGAAAAAGAGAGTCACGGAAAAGATAGAAAAAGTTTGTTTATTTGTGCAGGAGATAGCAAATTTCAAAGTATATAAAAGAGCACCCGACGAAATTTTCTTCAAGAGAGAACCCGATAAAATCTTCTTCAGGGAGGAACCTGACGAAATCAAAAGAGCACCCGACAAAATCTTCTTCAGGGAGGAACCCGACGAAATCAAAATAGCACCCGACGAAATCTTCTTCAGGGAGGAACCCGATAAAATTGTGAGAGAACCCGACGAAATTTTCTTCAAAAGAGAACCCAATGAAATTTTATTCAAGGAGGACCCGAAGAATTATCTTCAAGGAGTTGCCGAAGAATTATCTTCAAGGAGGTGCCGAAGAATTATCCTCAAGGAGGTGCCGAAGAATTATCCTCAATGAGGTGCCGAAGAATTCTACTCAAGGAGGTGCCGAAGAATTGTCCTCAAATAGGACCCGAAGAAATTTTCCTGAAGGAGGAACCCGAAGTATTGTCCTCAAATAGGACCCGAAGAAATTTTCCTGAAGGAGGAACCCGAAGAATTGTCCTCAAAGAGGACCTGAAGAATTGTCCTCAAGGAGGACCCGAAGAAATTTTCCTGAGGGAGGAACTCGACGAAATTATCATCAAGGAGAAACCAAAAAAAAAAAAAAAAAAAAAGAGGAGTAGAAAAAAAAGGTGAGGAAAAAAAAAGAGGATGGACAAATCTTCGGGTCCATTGACTCGTTATTTGTTCTGAGCAAGAGCATCGGCGATGTGCCTGACGACAATATAGAAGAACCAATATATTCGGCTGTCTCATCAAGCCCGAGAGAAAAATATAGAAGAACCCGCAAAATGGGTCATTGCATCAGCCGAACAAGGCACTCGACAATATATTCTCAGAACGCCAAAGTTGCGATCAATTTCTGAATGCCGCAAATTTGCGAAGGTAAGACCCCAGATTCGTTCTGCTGGGCGTGGCATCGCCGAAGACTGCGCTCTGCTACTTTTATCCGTATCAACAGATACGAAGAAAAATCCTAACGGACGCGTTAGGTACCCGATAAAATATGACTGGGACTCGACAGAATGGTAAGACCTTAAGCGGCACCTGTCGAGTTAGCACCAGTATCCCGAGATCATGTCCAGGGACGTGATCTTGAAGTAGGTTTTTGCGGATTGCCACTAGAGCAGTTAACTAGTACCTGATCCGTCAGATGAACTAGCCCCAATTACCATTATCCCTGTACAATATAGATATGGATGTCAAATAAAAATAGCAACGGCTTGGAGTCGATAAAAAGAGGGGCTGCGCCAAGTTCTTTATTGAGTAGTACAACTTGAGCCTATGCCAGGTGCAAGCACCTGCTCATAGGCTCGGGGGCTACTCTTATCGAGAGCATTGTTTACCCTCTCGATAAGATACAAGAAAGAGAAAAATTGTGGAGTCGATTAAAAGCAAGTTGAGCCTACACCCAAGTGCAAACACTTGGCTGTAGCCTCGGGGGCTACTCCCATCGGGAGCGCTGGTCGCGCACCCGATAAATGTGAAAAGCTCAAGAAAGAATGACAATACAGCGGCATAAAGCGTTGAGCCTACAACCAAGCACAAGTCCTTGGCTGTAGCCTCGGGGGCTACTCCCATCGGGAGCGCTGGTCGCGCACCCGATAGAAAATAACTTCGACGGCATCTATGACAATTAAGGTTTGTAGACTCAACTCGAGTCTGTGACTCGAGTGGAGTCTACTCCCATCGGGAGCACATGGATTTCATCAAGTTCTCCGGAAAATATAGTTAAGTTCTTCATCGAGTAGTACAACTTGAGTCTATGCCCAAATGCAAGCACTTGCCCATAGACTCGGGGGCTACTCCCATCGGGAGCGCTGTCGCGCACCCGATAATTTCAAGAATCGTCGACATCATCTACGCTACACATGATCTACGACATGGACCTCGCCTTGTATTTTCTTCGACTCCGGAGATGGTTATGCTTGGAGTTTCTACGCAAGTCTTCGACTTCCCTATAAACTCGGGGGCTACTGACATGGGCATACCCTTCGGGTACCCATTATTAGTATACCTGGCTCGGCCCAATATGGAGAAGATCCAATATGGAGAAGGCCCAACAAGGCAACCCGAAGAAGTAGTCGACTAGGACTCTTGTAAAACCCTAGGCTGGTTGCATATATAAAGCTAGCCAGGGCACCCGAAATAGAGAGGTCAACAGATAGATAGCAGATAGACAACACAGCTCCGCCTATGGCGGCACCCTGTAAAGACATCTATGCTCATATACTGGATTGCTAGCAGCACGTAGGGATCCCCCACCGAGGGGACCCGAAGCTGGGTACGTCGTGTGCCTAATCTCGTCCCCGGAATCTCCGTCGTCGCTCTCTCCCGAAACCCTAGTCTACAATATGTAGGCATTGCCGAGGTATTCCCTCGTCACCTAGTGACAAGCATTAAGCATAACAAGTTGCAACAATATCATCAAAGTACCAGTTACGGACACTAGGCACTATGCCCTAACAATCTTATGCTATTACATGACCAATCTCATCCAATCCCTACCATCCCCTTCGGCCTACAGCGGGGGAATTACTCACACATGGATGGGGGAAACATGGCTGGTTGATGTAGAGGCGTTGGCGGTGATGGCGGCGATGATCTCCTCCAATTCCCCGTCCCGGCGGAGTGCCAGAACGGAGACTTCTGGCTCCCGCGACGGAGTTTCGCGATGTGGCGGCGTTCTGGAGGGTTTCTGGCGACTTCGACTTCTCTCCGTGCGTTTTTAGGTCGAGGCCGATAAGTAGTCCGAAGGAGGGCGTCGGAGGCCGGCCGAGGGGGCCACACCACAGGGCCGCGCGGGCCCCCCCTGGGCCGCGCCGCCCTATGGTGTGGGGCCCTCGGGCCTCCACCTCAATTGTCCTTCTGGCTCCGTTAGTTTCCTGGGAAAATAGGGCCTTCTGCATAAATTCCGAGGATTTTCCCGAAAGTTGGATTTCTGCACAAAAACGAGACACCAGAGCAGTTCTGCTGAAAACAGCGTTAGTCCGTGTTAGTTGCATCCAAAATACACAAATTAGAGGCAAAACAATAGCAAAAGTGTTCGGGAAAGTAGATACGTTTTGGACGTATCAGTGACTCAACATAAAAGTAAAAGATTGACCCTTCACAGAGGGAAGCAGGGATTAACATGTGCTGGAGCTTTTCATTTTTAAAACAGAAGTAAAATTGTTTTGAGAGGTGTTTGTTGTTGTCAACAAATGGTAGTGGGCACTCTAACTACCTCGTCAAACAGACTTTCAAGAGCGACTCCCATGAAGGACGTTATCTCTACCAGCAATGTAAATCATCCCTCTTCTCTTTAGTTTACACATGTATTTTAGTTTCATTATGGATGACACTCCCCCCCAACCTTTGCTTTCACAAGCCATGGCTAACCGAATCCTCGGGTGCCTTCCAACATTGACATACCATCGAGGAGTGTATATTTGCAAATTAAGTTGCTTACTGATAAATCAGGGCAAAACATGTGAAGAGAATTATTAATGAAAGTTAATTAGTTGGGGCTGGGCACCTCGTTGCCAGCTCTTTTTGCAAAATTATTGGATAAGCGGATGTGCCACTAGTCAATTGGTGAAAGTCTGTCAGGAGTAAATGACAAGGTTGAAAGATAAAACACCACATACTTCCTCATGAGCTATAAAACATTGACACAAATTGAGAAGTACTTTGAAGGTTTTAAAGGTAGCACATGAAAATTTACTTGGAATGGTTTGAAATGCCATGCATAGGTATTTATGGTGGACACTTTGGAATAACTTGGTTTTCAGGGATTTGGAAGCACGAGCAGCATTCCTGCTCAGTACAAGTGAAGGCTAGCAATAGACTGGGAAGCGACAATCAAGAGAGCAATAACCGTCATAATCATGCTTGCGACAAAATAAAATTAACGGAGGCATAAAAGTGAAACAAAAACTCTAAAGCAAAGTAAATCATCGAGGCTTAATTGACTTTTGTTTTTCAGTCATATGCATGCGTGAGCATGTGCCAAGTCAATTCAAATGAATTATCAGAGGAGGATACCACAATGTCATACATATCTATGAATAAAACAATGCAAGCAAATATTTATGACATGCTACTCATTATTAATAATTGGAGCTAAACATGAGAGATCATAAACTACTAGACTTTCATTAAATGACGTATACCTCACATGAACCAACTAAGCATGCTCACATGGATGAGTATATATATGTACAAAAATAAAAACAAATAGAGTTCATACCAGCCTCTCACCACAGTCGAGTTGTCGTAGATCGTCATTTTTGCCTTTCACTTGTGTGGTTTGAATAATATGAAATAAAAACCAAGCTCCAACCACCTGAGACCGCTGAACTCCATAATAAACTTTATAAAACCGAAGAAGAACAACAAATATTTTTGGTGTTTTCGAATTGGAAACAAGAACGAAAGTAAAATCTCTTTGGATTTTCTTATAGCAAACCAACAATAGTAAATAAACCAAAATAGGAACAAGAAACCAAATAAACAAATGATAAAGAGAAACAACAAAAATATTTTTGGTCTTTTTGTGTTTTAGAAAAGAAACAAAGCAAAAAAAAGAGAATGAAAACTAAAAGAGTCACACAAACACAAGGTGGCAGAAATCCGTCAAACTTGACAGCAGTACAGTAATTTTTTTTTTTGAAAATCGTCTGCTGTTCAAATCGAAAAGTGCTCAACTAATGAAAGTTAGATAATAACCTGGGGAACATGCATAAAAATTGGCTACTCAAAATAACGTTATGGCTATTTTTAGGAATGTTTTTAGTATCAGTCCAGAATCTGTTTTGTAGACAGCACTTCCCCAAATATCATCTTCCTCATATTAGAGGCAACTATCGGCACACAAGTGAAATAAAAAGGTAAAAGTAAAGGTTACTACAATAGTGATTACCTTCAAAAACTAAAATAAGAACCTACTGAAATAAAAATAACCGAAAGAGAAACAACCAAAAGAAGCGCAACAAGTATATACAAATGACCGGCAATTGTAATATGCAATGAATGAGTGATGCCGGCATACCTCCCCCCAAGCTTAGGCTTTTGGCCTAAGTGGAGATAAATCCCACGGTGCCCATGAGGTGGCACCTCCGTAGTATGATGAAGAAGGAGCCTGTCTTTGGTACATGCTGGAGGACGCACCGGGATAAGTGACAGTGTACCCGTCGGAGGGCTCGGCGTCCTCGGAGTCGTGCTGCTGGTGAAAGCCAAGTATCCTCAGCTGCTCATCCACCTCCTCCTTGGAACGCGACCACGGCTTCCTGCGAACACTGAACAAATCGGCTTGCGGCAAAGGGATTTCTCTCTCATCCCCGTCAATAAACAACATTCTATAGACAATATTTTTCTAAATTAGAGTTAGTTGTGACAAATTGGTGACACTTCATAGAAGCAATATCAAGATTAATAGGAGTTAATTTCTCATCGCTAGGATCAATAGAACAACCTAGATATGCAACAATACGTGAGGCAACAATTCCTCCATAAATAGGTCCCTCACTAGCTAAGCGACGAGCAATAAGAGCACCAAGATGATAAGGTGTACTTCCAGTAAGTGCAGCAACCAGAAAAGAAAGATGATAACTAGAAATGTTGCTAGTGTTCTCTCTACCAAGAATTCTAGTAGCAAGATAGTAAGTGAAATATCTAATGGCAGGGAGCTGAATGTTCCTTATCTTGCCGCACTGAATGGTGCGGTTATCATCGTTTGTAACTTCTCGATAGAGTTCCATCAAAGCTTTGGGGCGGTTCTCGATCTTCTTCGTTGTACCTATAGGAGTAATATCCAATGCAGCACAAAAATCCTTCAACTTCATAGTAATAGGCATGTCATAAATCTTAAATTTAACCGATGGTGTGAAGGATGAGTTGCTGAATTTAAATCTTTCAACAAAAAAATTAGTTAGCCTGTAAAATTGATCACTCTCATCTTCCATATAGGTAGATAAGCCCACACTATTAATGAGAAACAAGAAGTCATCAAGTAGCCCTGCATTACGCAAAAAGTCAATGCATGGAAAGGATGAAGCATTAGGAATCCCGTTGTCCTCGTCATCTTCAAAGCTAGGTGCAATGACATCCTCATCATAGGATCGCCTAACTCGAGTGGCTGCCCTTGAAGGCCTTGCCGCTCTTGTCGTGTCCCTTTCGAACACTTCTCCAAAGGTGTGGTTATGCATTTTACTTTTCTGAAATTTTTCAATAATCATTATAAAAGTTGATTTTGAGACATATAAATGAGGGAAACTACTATAGGAACTTGATAGAGTACTAAACATGCATCAAAACTAATTTTTACAACTTAGAACAAGCATGCAAACTCACTTAACATGTCACCTACAGCAGCAAAATACTCAAGATATACTCAATCAAACAAATTCTATTTGGATAATCGGAGAAGTCACATACCGGAGAACAAATACCCCAAATCTCAGCAGCAAAGACGGGCTGAGCAAGGAGATCGAAAATCTCGAGCAAAAACAGCAAGAAACTCGGGTTTGAACAATGGTGGTGTGTTTTCCCGTGAAAGAGAGTGGAGTGGTAGGTGGATGAGTGAGTGGAGGGCCAGGTGGGGCCCTCCCCACAGGGTGGCGCGCCCCCCTTGCTGGCCGCGCAAGCACATGGGGTGCAGCCCTGGGGTGCCCCACTGGTCAGCCCCAGGCACTCCCAGGTTGCATTTTGAAAAATAGGACCAGTGATATAATTTTTGTAAATTTTTGAAAACTTCGTAAAATGCACATTTCTGGGTGTTAAAATAACTATTACAGGGCAGAAAAATATTTTCAAACTTCTAAACAACTAAAGCATCTTGCAAAACAAGTAGTACTACAGAAAGTAAACAAGTGTGGAGAAAGAAAGAAATGTTGTTTAGCTCTTCTATGCATATAGAATGTACTTGTTAACAAGGTTGATCAAGTCTTGCCACCAAATAATATTTACATGACATAAGAAGAAATAAACCTCAAATCAATCATGTTACCTTATATTGTATTGATATGGATCCAATCATAATATTTTGATATCCTTGTTTAGGCTCATATATAGGACAATCAATAACTCCCACTTTGATAGTTCTCAAATTAGAAATTGTATTAACTCCATATACTTTATCAATCCTCTTGGGAAAATAAACAGTATTCTCCTTGTCATCAACATTGAAAGTAACTTTTCTTTTATTGCAATCAATAATAGCCCCTGCAGTGTTAAGAAAAGGTCTTCCAAGAATAATAGACATATTATCATCTTTAGGCATTTCCAACACAACAAAATCAGTTAATATTAAGCAAGTATTAGCAACTTGAACAGGAACATCCTCACAGATACCAACAGGAACAGCAGTAGATTTATCAGCCATTTGCAAAGATATATCAGTTGGTATCAACTTATCTAAATAAAGTCTCTTGTAAAGAGAAAAAGGCATAACACTAACTCCTGCTCCCAAATCACATAGAGCAGTTCTAACATAATTATTCTTGTTGGAACAAGGGATAGTCGGTATACTTGGGTCTCCCAGCTTCTTTGGAACCCTGCCATTGAAAGAGTAATTAGCAAGCATAGTGGAAATCTCCTCATTAGGAATTTTCCTTTTGTTAGAGACAATATCTTTCATATACTTTGAATAAGGAGGCAATTTAATAGCATCAGTCAAAGGGATTTGCAGGAACAAAGGTTTCATCCAATCACAAAATTTATTATAGTGTTCTTCCTCCTTTGATTTTAGTTTCTTAACAGGAAAAGGCATTTGCTTTTGAACCCAAGGTTCTCTTTCATTACCATGTTTCTTAGCAATAAAATCTTCTTTTGTGTACTTTTTATTTTTAGCATGCTTTTCAGGTTCATCTTCAACCTCTTCTTTATCAGAAACATCATTCTTATCATTATCTTTATCATGTTCATTACCACTTTCAGTTTCAGCATCAGAAATAGAAATACTATTAGGTTCATTAACAGGCTCATAAGATTCTACAACAGTTTTATGTTTCTTCTTCTTTTTCTTAGAAGGAGCACTAGTTTCTTTAGTTCGTTGAGAATCTTGTTCAACTCTTTTGGGATGCCCCTCGGGATATAGAGGATCCTGAGTAGAAACACCGCCTCTAGTTGTTACTTCATAAGCATGTTTTTCTTTAGAAGTATTTTTCAACAAGTCATTTTGCACTTTAGTGAGTTGATCAATTTGAGTTTGAACCATATGAAAATGTTTAACAAGCATCTTAACATCATTGGAGGTTCTCTCCACAATATCATGTAATTTACTAATAGCTTGAGAATTTTCCATTAAATGATTCTCTACTCTCATATTAAAGTTATCTTGCTTAACAACATAATTATCAAATTCATCTAAACATTGATCGGGAGGTTTTGAGTAAGGAATATCTCCTTTATCAAAGCGTTGAAGAGAATGTACCTCAATTGTGGACGAAGGGGGAGTTATCTTACATAAATCTTCTATGGGAGGTAAATTCTTCATATCTTCAGATTTAATACCTTTCCGTATAAGAGATTTCTTGGCTTCCCTCATATCTTCATCATTTAATTCAATCATACCCCTCTTCTTCAATATTGGTGTTGGGGTTGGTTCAGGTGTAGTCCAATCATCATGATTTTGGCTTATTCTAGCCATTAATTCTTCAGCTTTGTCTGGAGTTCTTTTCCTGAAAACACAACCAGCACAACTATCCAGGTATGCCCTAGACTCAATGGTTAGTCCACTACAAAATATATCAAGTAAGTCATGCTTTTCCAAATCATGTCCAGGCCGAGCTCTAAGAAGAGAGAAAAACATTTCCCAAGCTTCAGGCAATATCTCTCCATCTTCCTGGTCAAAACTATAAATTTTCTGCAAAGCAATATGTTGAGCACTAGCAGGAAAATATTTTCGAAAAAAAACATCAAGCAAACCACTTGGACTATCAATAGAATCAGGAGGCAAACTATTATACCAAGTTTTAGCATCATCCTTTAATGAGAAAGGAAAAAAATTAGCAACAAAATAAGTACGCTTCTTGATATCATCAGAAACAAGCTACTCAAAGTAGAAAGCTCATTCATGTGCTCTACAACACTTTCTTTTTCAGTACCACAAAAAGGTGTTTTCTCAACAATAGATATATGAGATAGATCAAGAGAAAAATCATATTCCTTATCCTTAATGTTTATAGGAGATGTGGCAAATTTAGGATCAGGAGACAGTTTATATCTAACAGCATGTTGTGCAAGAAGCTTTTTAATGTTACTTGCACCAGTAGTAGCATTACATTTATCAATAAAATCATGATCAAGTTCCACATAATCTTCATCAGGATCATCACTAGAGTATTCAACAGACTCAGGTGAATTAACAGGTGTAACAGTATTTTCATTAGGAATTTCAGTATTTTCAATTTGTCTAGACCTAGCAATTGTAGCATCTAGAAAAGGACCTAATGAACCATTATCATCAAGAATAGTAGAAGAATCATCAAGATTATAAGAGGAATTTTCAGATTCAGCAGAAGTACCAACATGTGAAGCTTGTGGTGGTGAAACAAGTTGACTTATCACAGATGGTGAATCAAGAGCAGCAGAGGTACTCAGAGTTGTACCTTTTCTTGTAGTGGATGGTAATATGACAACTTTAGTATCGCGAGGTTTACCCATGATGGAGGATTTGCAGCGAACAATATCAATTCAGGTGAACTTGCAAATAAAGCTATGCTCCCCGGCAACGGCGCCCGAAAATAGTCTTGATGACCCACAAGTATAGGGGATCGCAAGAGTCTTCGAGGGAAGTAAAACCCAATTTATTGATTCGACACAAGGGGAGCCAAAGAATATTTGTAAGCCTTAACAGCGGAGTTGTCAATTCAGCTGCACCTGGAAACAGACTTGCTCGCAATAGTTTATCAGTAGCAACAATTTTATAGCAGTAGTGAAATATAAGCAGCTGTGTAATAAAGACAACAGTAGTGATTATAGTAAACAGCAGAATTAAAATACGGTAGGCATAGGGATGGATGAACGGACGCTGCATGGATAAGATAACTCATGTAATAATCAAGACAAGGCATTTGCAGATAATAATAAAACAGTATCCAAGTACTAAATAACCATAGACATGTGTTCCGTATATAGTCGTACGTGCTCGTAATGAGAAACTTGCACAACATATTTTGGCCTACCAGCCAGTGGCAGCCGTGCCTCTAGGGAAACTACTGGTAATTAAGGTACTCCTTTTAATATAGTACCGGAGCAAAGCATTAACACTCCGTGAACACATGTGATCCTCATATCACAGCCTTCCCCTCCGGCTGTCACAATTTCTGTCACTTTGGGGCCTCGGGTTCCGGACAGCAATATGTGTATACAACTTGCAGGTAAGATCATAAAACAATGAATATCATCATGGATCAATAACATGTTCAGATCTGAAATCATGGCACTCGGGCCCTAGTGACAAGCATTAAGCATAACAAGTTGCAACAATATCATAAAAGTACCAACAATTGATACTAGGCACCATGCCCTAACAATCTTATGGCTATTACATGAACAATCTCATCCAATCCCTACCATCCCCTTCAGCCTACAGCGAGGGATTTACTCACACATGGATGGGGGAAGCATGGATGGTTGATGGAGAGGCGTCGGTGGCGATGATGGCGATGATCTCCTCCAATTCCCCGTCCCGGCAGGGTGCCAAAACGGAGTTTCTGATCCCGAGATTGGGTTTCGCGACGGCGACGGAGTTCTGGATGTCTTCTGGAAAATTGGTCGAACCCCCCGTGCATTTTTAGGTCAAGGGCTTTAAGTAGTCCAGAGGGGAGCGTCGGGGGCTGGCCGAGGCAGCGCCACCATAGGGCGGCGCGGCCCAGGGGCCCACCGCACCGCCATGTGGTGTGCGCACCTCGTGGCCCCCCTCCGTCTCGTCTTCTGGCTCCGTAAGTCCATTGCAATTATTTTCGGGGATTTTCCTGAAAGTTGATTTTCTGCACAAAAATAAGACACCAGGGCAATTCTGCTGAAAACAGCGTCAATCCGTGTTAGTTGTATCCAAAATACACAAATTAGAGGCAAAACAATAGCAAAAGTGTTTGGGAAAGTAGATACGTTTTGGACGTATCAGTAATCAAAGTACCCTTCCGGTGTAAGTGATTTACATGATCTCATGGTCGAAGGACTTAGGCAACTATGTATTGAAAGCTTATAGTAAATTGAACTTAATGACTTGATCTTATGCTACGCTCATATGGGTGTGTGTCCATTATATCATTCAACCAATGACATAACCTTGTTATTAATAACATCCAATGTTCATGATCACGAAACCATGATCATCTATTAATCAAGAAGCTAGCTATACAAGAGGCTTACTAGGGACTCCTTGTTGTTTACATAACACACATGTATCAATGTTTCGGTTAATACAATTATAGCATGGTATGCAAAAATTTATCATAAACACAAAGATATTATAATAACCACTTTATTATTGCCTCTTGGGCATATCTCCAACAGTCTCCCACTTGCACTAGAGTCAACAATCTAGATTACATTGTAAGGTACCTAACACCCATGGCATTCTGGTGTTGGTCATGCTTTGCCCTAGGGAGAGCTTTAGTCAACGGATCTTCCACATTCAGATCTGTGTGTACTTTGCAAATCTTTACTTCACCATCTTCGATGTACTCACGAATCGAATGAAAACACATCTTGATATGCTTTAGCTTCTTGTGTGTCCTTGGTTCTTGTGCATTGGCGATGGCACCCATGTTGTCACAATAAATGATTAATGGGTCCAATGCACTAGAAACCACACAAAGCTCAACAATGAACCTCTTCATCCATACCGCTTCTGATGAAGCCTCCGAAGCCGCTATGTATTCTGATTCAGTTGAAGACTTCACCACCGTGCACTGCTTGGAACTCATCCAGCTTACTGCAGCTCCATTCAGTATAAACACGTACCCAGACTGAGACTTAGAGTCATCAGGATTAGTGTTCCAACTTGCATCAGTGTAACTGGTTACAACGAGCTCTTGGTCACCACCATAACAAAGAAACATATCGTTTGTCCTTTTCAAGTACTTCAGGATATTCTTGACCGTTGTCCAGTGTTCCATTCCTGGATCACTTTGATATCTACTGGTCAAACTAACAGCATGTGCGATATCCGGTCTAGTACACAGCATGACATACATGATAGAGCCTACTGTCGAGGCATAGGGGATCTTATTTGTCCTTTCTCTTTCTTCTGCCGTAGCCAGACCTTGTGTCTTACTCAAGACCTTACCTAGCAACATAGGCAAGAACCCTTTCTTGCTTTCATCCATTCTAAACTTCTTTAGAATCTTGTCCAGGTATGTACTCTGTGAAAGCCCTATTAGGCGTCTTGATCTATCTCTATAAATCTTGATGCCTAAAATGTACGCTGCTTCACCAAGGTCTTTCATTGAAAAACACTTATTCAAATAACCTTTAACACTGCTTAATAGTTCTATATCATTCCCAATCAATAATATGTCATCTACATATAATATCAGGAACGCTACAGAGCTCCCACTCACTTTTTTGTAAATACATTCCTCACCATGAGTCTGTATAAACCCGAAGTCTTTGATCACCTTATCAAAGCGTCGGTTCCAACTCCGGGATGCCTGCTTCAGTCCATAAATGGAACGCTGAAGTTTGCATACCTTGTCAGCATTTTTAGGATCGAGAAAACCTTTGGGTTGTACCATATACAACTCTTCCTCAATGTCACCATTAAGGAACGCCGTTATGACATCCATCTGCCGAATTTCATATTCGAAAAATGCAGCTATTGCTAACAAAATCCTAACAGACTTTAGCTTTGCTACAGGTGAGAAAGTCTCATCGTAGTCAACTCCTTGAATTTGTCGGAAACCCTTTGCGACAAGTCGAGCTTTATAGACAGTAATATTATCATCAACATATGTTTTTCTTTTGAAGATCCATTTATTCTCGACAGCCTTGCGGCTATCAGGTAAGTCTACCAAAGTCCATACTTGGTTATCATACATGGATCCCATTTCGGATTTCATGGCTTCTAGCCATTTGTTGGAATCTGGGCTCATCATTGCTTCTTCATACGTCGCAGGGTCTTCATCATTGTTGTCCACAATCATGACATTTAGACAGGGATCATACCAATCAGGAGTGGTACGTTCCCTCGTCGATCTGCGAGGTTCAGTAGCTTCCTCGTTTGAAGTTTCATGATCATCATCATCTGCTTCTTCTCCTATCGGTGCAGGCTGCACTGGAACATCTTCCGGTACTGCGCTACTCTAATCCACGAGAGAAGGTTCATTAACCTCGTCGAGTTCTACTTTTCTTCCAGTCACTTCTTTAGTGAGAAAATCCTTCTCAAGAAAGGATCCGTTCTTGGCAACAAAGATTTTGCCTTCGGATCTGTGATAGAAAGTGTACCCAATTGTTTCTTTAGGGTATCCTATGAAGAAACATTTCTCCGCTTTGGGTTCTAGCTTGTCAGGTTATAACTTCTTTACATAAGCTTCGCAACCCCAAACTTTAAGAAACGACAGCTTAGGTTTCTTCCCAAACCATAATTCATACAGTGTCGTTTTCAACGGATTTAAAGTGAATGCGGCTATTGACTGATGGCGTGTAACTCACACGTTCGTTGGGAACCCCAAGAGGAAGGTATGATGCGCACAGCAGCAAGTTTTCCCTCAGAAAGAAACCAAGGTTTATCGAACCAGGAGGAGCCAAGAAGCACGTTGAAGGTTGATGGCGGCGGGATGTAGTGCGGCGCAACACCAGGGATTCCGGCGCCAATGTGGAACCTGCACAACACAACCAAAGTACTTTGCCCCAACGAAACAGTGAGGTTGTCAATCTCACCGGCTTGCTGTAACAAAGGATTAACCGTATTGTGTGGAAGATGATTGTTTGCAGAAAATAGTAGAACAAGTATTGCAGTAGATTGTATTTCAGTAAAGAGAATTGGACCGGGGTCCACAGTTCACTAGAGGTGTCTCTCCCATAAGACAAACAGCATGTTGGGTGAACAAATTACAGTTGGGCAATTGACAAATAAAGAGGGCATGACCATGCACATACATATCATGATGAGTATAGTGAGATTTAATTGGGCATTACGACAAAGTACATAGACCGCCATCCAACTGCATCTATGCCTAAAAAGTCCACCTTCAGGTTATCATCCGAACCCCCTCCAGTATTAAGTTGCAAAGCAACAGACAATTGCATTAAGTATGGTGCGTAATGTAATCAACAACTACATCCTTAGACATAGCATCAATGTTTTATCCCTAGTGGCAACAGCACAACACAACCTTAGAACTTTCTGTCACTGTCCCAGGTGTCAATGCAGGCATGAACCCACTATCGAGCATAAGTACTCCCTCTTGGAGTTACAAGCATCTACTTGGCCAGAGCATCTACTAGTAACGGAAAGCATGCAAGATCATAAACAACACGTAGATATAACTTTGATAATCAACATAACAAGTATTCTCTATTCATCGGATCCCAACAAACGCAACATATAGAATTACAGATAGATGATCTTGATCATGTTAGGCAGCTCACAAGATCCGACAATGATAGCACAATGGGGAGAAGACAACCATCTAGCTACTGCTATGGACCCATAGTCCAGGGGTAGACTACTCACACATCACACCGGAGGCGACCATGGCGGCGTAGAGTCCTCCGGGAGATGATTCCCCTCTCCGGCAGGGTGCCGGAGGCGATCTCCTGGATCCCCCGAGATGGGATCGGCGTTGGCGGCATCTCTGGAAGGTTTTCCGTATCGTGGCTCTCGGTACTGGGGGTTTCGTCACGGAGGCTTTAAGTAGGCGGAAGGGCAAGTCAAGAGGGGGCACAGGGCCCCAGATGACAGGGCGGCGCGGCCAAGGGGGGGGGGCCGCGCCGCCCTAGGGTTTGGGCAGCCTGTGGCGCCACTTCGTTCGTCTTCGGACTTGGAAGCTTCGTGGAAAAATAGGCCCACAGGCGTTGATTTCGTCCAATTCCGAGAATATTTCCTTACTAGGATTTCTGAAACCAAAAATAGCAGAAAACAGCAACTGGCACTTCGGCATCTTGTTAATAGGTTAGTTCCAGAAAATGCATGAATATGACATAAAGTGTGCATAAAACATGTAGATAACATCAATAATGTGGCATGGAACATAAGAAATTATCGATACGTCGGAGACGTATCAGCATCCCCAAGCTTAGTTCTGCTCGTCCCGAGTAGGTAAAACGATAACACAGATAATTTCTGGAGTGACATGCCATCATAATCTTGATCATACTATTTGTAAAGCATATGTAGTGAATGCAGCGATCAAAACAATGTATATGACATGAGTAAACAAGTGAATCATAAAGCAAAGACTTTTCATGAATAGCACTTCAAGACAAGCATCAATAAGTCTTGCATAAGAGTTAACTCATAAAGCAATAATTCAAAGTAAAGGTATTGAAGCAACACAAAAGAAGATTAAGTTTCAGCGGTTGCTTTCAACTTGTAACATGTATATCTCATGGATATTGTCAACATAGAGTAATATAATAAGTGCAATAAGCAAGTATGTAGGAATCAATGCATAGTTCACACAAGTGTTTGCTTCTTGAGATGGAGAGAAATAGGTGAACTGACTCAACATTGAAAGTAAAAGAATGGTCCTCCATAGAGGAAAAGCATCGATTGCTATATTTGTGCTAGAGCTTTGATTTTGAAAACATGAAACAATTTTGTCAACGGTAGTAATAAAGCATATGCATCATGTAAATTATATCTTATAAGTTGCAAGCCTCATGCATAGTGTACTAATAGTGCCCGCACCTTGTCCTAATTAGCTTGGACTACCGGATCATCACAATGCCTTTGTTTTAACCAAGTGTCACAAAGGGGTACCTCTATGCCGCACTGTACAAAGGTCTAAGGAGAAAGCTCGCATTGGATTTCTCGCTATTGATTATTCTTCAACTTAGACATCCATACCGGGACAACATAGACAACAGATAATGGACTCCTCTTTTATGCATAAGCATGTAACAACAATTAATAATTTTCTCATTTGAGATTTGAGGATATATGTCCAAAACTGAAACTTCCACCATGGATCATGGCTTTAGTTAGCGGCCCAATGTTCTTCTATAACAATATGCATGCTTAACCATAAGGTGGTAGATCTCTCTTACTTCAGACAAGACGGACATGCATAGCAACTCACATGAAATTCAACAATGAATAGTTGATGGCGTCCCCAGTGAACATGGTTATCGCACAACAAGCAACTTAATAAGAGATAAAGTGCATAATTACATATTCAATACCACAATAGTTTTTAAGCTATTTGTCCCATGAGCTATATATTGCAAAGGTGAATGATGGAATTTTAAAGGTAGCACTCAAGCAATTTACTTTGGAATGGCGGAAAATACCATGTAGTAGGTAGGTATGGTGGACACAAATGGCATAATGGTTGGCTCAAGTATTTTGGATGCATGAGAAGTATTCCCTCTCGATACAAGGTTTAGGCTAGCAAGGTTTATTTGAAACAAACACAAGGATGAACCGGTGCAGCAAAACTCACATAAAAGACATATTGAAAACATTATAAGACTCTACACCGTCTTCCTTGTTGTTCAAACTCAATACTAGAAATTATCTAGACCTTAGAGAAACCAAATATGCAAACCAAATTTTAGCATGCTCTATGTATTTCTTCATTAATGAGTGCAAAGCATATGATGCAAGAGCTTAAACATGAGCACAACAATTGCCAAGTATCACATTACCCAAGACATTTATAGCAATTACTACATGTATCATTTTCCAATTCCAACCATATAACAATTTAACGAAGAAGAAACTTCGCCATGAATACTATGAGTAGAAACCAAGGACATACTTGTCCATATGCTACAGCGGAGCGTGTCTCTCTCCCATAAAGTGAATGCTAGGATCCATTTTATTCAAACAAAACAAAAAACAAAAACAAACCGACGCTCCAAGCAAAGCACATAAGATGTGATGGAATAAAAATATAGTTTCAGGGGAGGAACCTGATAATGTTGTCGATGAAGAAGGGGATGCCCAAGGCATCCCCAAGCTTAGACGCTTGAGTCTTCTTAATATATGCAGGGGTGAACCACCGGGGCATCCCCAAGCTTAGAGCTCTCACTCTCCTTGATCATGTTGCATCATACTCCTCTCTTGATCCTTGAAAACTTCCTCCACACCAAACTCGAAACAACTCATTAGAGGGTTAATGCACAATAAAAATTAACATATTCAGAGGTGACACAATCATTCTTAACACTTCTGGACATTGCATAATGCTACTGGACATTAGTGGATCAAAGAAATTCATCCAACATAGCAAAAGAGGCAATGCGAAATAAAAGGCAGAATCTGTCAAAACAGAACAGTTCGTATTGACGAATTTTAAAATGGCACCAGACTTGCTCAAATGAAAATGCTCAAATTGAATGAAAGTTGCGTACATATCTGAGGATCATGCGCGTAAATTGGCTTAATTTTTTGAGCTACCTACAGGGAGGTAGACCCAGATTCGTGACAGCAAAGAAATCTGGAACTGCGCAGTAATCCAAATCTAGTACTTACTTTACTATCAAAGACTTTACTTGGCACAACAAAACACTAAACTAAGATAAGGAGAGGTTGCTACAGTAGTAAACAACTTCCAAGACACAAAATAGAAACAAAGTACTGTAGGTAAAAACATGGGTTGTCTCCCATAAGCGCTTTTCTTTAACGCCTTTCAGCTAGGCGCAGAAAGTGTGTATCAAGTATTATCAAGAGACGAAGTGTCAACATCATAATTGGTTCTCATAATAGAATCAAAAGGTACCTTCATTCTCTTTCTAGGGAAGTGTTCCATACCTTTCTCAAGAGGAAATTGATATTTTATATTACCTTCCTTCATATCAATAATAGCACCAACAGTTCGAAGAAAAGGTCTTCCCAATATAATGGGACAAGATGCATTGCATTCAATATCCAAGACAACAAAATCAACGGGGATAAGGTTATTGTTAACGGTAATACGAACATTATCAACTTTACCCAAAGGTTTCTTTGTAGAATGATCAGCAAGATTAACATCCAAATAACAATTTTTCAGCGGTGGCAAGTCAAGCATATTATAAATTTTCTTAGGCATAACAGAAATACTTGCACCAAGATCACATAAAGCATTACAATCAAAATCTTTAACCTTCATCTTAATGATGGGCTCCCAACCATCCTCTAGCTTTTTAGGAATAGAGGCTTCGCACTCTAGTTTCTCTTCTCTAGCTTTTATGAGAGCATTTGTAATATGATGCGTGAAAGCCAAATTTATAGCACTAGCATTAGGACTTTTAGCAAGTTTTTGCAAGAACTTTATAACTTCAGAGATGTGGCAATCATCAAAATTCAAACCATTATAATCTAAAGCAATGGGATCATCATCCCCAATGTTGGAAAAAATTTCAGCAGCTTTATCACAGGCAGTTTCAGCAGTTTTAGCAGTTTCAGGCAGTTTCTCGCGCTTTGCATTAGAAGTGGAAACATTGCTAACACCAATTATTTTATTAGTATTAGTAGGAGGTGCAGCAACATGTGTAGCATTAGCATTACTAGTGGTGGTAATAGTCCAAACTTTAGCTACATTCTTCTCTTTAGCTAGTTTTTCATTTTCTTCTCTATCCCACCTAGCACGCAGTTCAGCCATTAATCTTATATTCTCATTAATTCTTACTTGGATGGCATTTGCTGTAGTAACAATTTTATTATGATGATTCTCATTAGGCAAAACCTTTGATTTCAAAAGATCAACATCAGCAGCAAGACTATCGACTTTAGAAGGAAGTATATCAATTTTCCCAAGCCTTTCTTCAACAGATTTGTTAAAAGCAGTTTGCGTACTAATAAATTCTTTAAGCATGGCTTCAAGTCCAGGGGGTGAACTCCTATTATTATTGTAAGAATTTCCATAAGAATTACCATAGCCGTTGCCATTATTATAAGGATATGGCCTGTAGTTGTTACTAGAATTGTTCCGGTAAGCATTGTTGTTGAAATTATTATTTTTAATGAAGTTCACATCAACATGTTCTTCTTGTGCAACCAATGAAGCTAATGGAACATTATTAGGATCAATATTAGTCCTATCATTCACAAGCATAGACATAATAGCATCAATCTTATCATTCAAGGAAGAGGTTTCTTCGACAGAATTTACCTTCTTACCTTGTGGAGCTCTTTCCGTGTGCCATTCAGAGTAGTTGATCATCATATTATCAAGAAGCTTTGTTGCTTCACCAAGAGTGATGGACATAAAGGTACCTCCAGCAGCTGAATCCAATAAATTCCGTGAAGAAAAATTTAGTCCTGCATAGAAGGTTTGGATGATCATCCAAGTAGTCAGTCCATGGGTTGGGCAATTTTTAACCAGAGATTTCATTCTTTCCCAAGCTTGAGCAACATGTTCAGTATCTAATTGTTTAAAATTCATTATGCTACTCCTCAAAGATATAATTTTAGCAGGGGGATAATATCTACCAATAAAAGCATCCTTGCATTTAGTCCATGAATCAATACTATTCTTAGGCAGAGATAGCAACCAATCTTTAGCTCTTCCTCTTAATGAGAAAGGGAACAATTTTAGTTTAATAATATCACCATCTACATCTTTATATTTTTGCATTTCACATAGTTCAACAAAATTATTAAGATGGGCAGCAGCATCATGATACGTCTCCGACGTATCGATAATTTCTTATGTTCCATGTCACATTATTGATGATATCTACATGTTTTGTGCACACTTTATGTCATATTCGTGCATTTTCTGGAACTAACCTATTAACAAGATGCCGAAGTGCCAGTTCCTGTTTTCTGCTGTTTTTGGTTTCAGAAATCCTAGTAACGAAATATTCTCGGAATCGGACGAAATCAACGCCCAAGTTCCTATTTTCACCGGAAGCATCCAGAACACCCGGGAAGGACCAGAGGGGGGGCACTGGGCCCCCAGACCATAGGCCGGCGCGGCCCAGGCCCTGGCCGCGCCGCCCTATGGTGTCGTCGCCCCTTCGACCCTCCTGCGCCGCCTCTTCGCCTATTTAAAGCCCCTGGATCAAAAACCCTGATACGATTAGCGAAAACCACAGAAACCTTCCAGAGCCGCCGCCATCGCGAGGCCAAGATCTGGGGGACAGGAGTCTCTGTTCTGGCACGCTGCCGGAGCGGGGAAGTGCCCCCGGAAGGCTTCTCCATCGACACCGCTGCCATCTCCACCGCCATCTTCATCACCGCTGCTGCTCCCATGAGGAGGGAGTAGTTCTCCATCGAGGCTCGGGGCTGTACCGGTAGCTATGTGGTTCATCTCTCCCATGTACCTCAATACAATAATCTCATGAGCTGCTTTACATGATTGAAATTCATATGAGTTTGTATCACAATTTATCTATGTGCTACTCTAGCAAAGTTATTAAAGTAGTTCTATTCCTCCTGCACGTGTGTAAAGGTGACAGTGTGTGCATCGTGTTAGTACTTGGTTTATGCTATGATCATGATCTCTTGTAGATTGCGAAGTTAACTATTACTATGATAATATTGATGTGATCTATTCCTCCTACATATGCATGAAGGTGACAGTGTGCATGCTATGTTAGTACTTGGTTTAGTTGTATTGATCTATCTTACACTAAGGTTACTTAAATATGAACAAATTGTGGAGCTTGTTAACTCCGGCATTGAGGGTTCGTGTAATCCTACGCAATGCGTTCATCATCCAACAAGAGTGTAGAGTATGCATTTATCTATTCTGTTATGTGATCAATGTTGAGAGTGTCCACTAGTGAAAGTGTAATCCCTAGGCCTTGTTCCTAAATACTGCTGAGTTACTACTGCTTGTTTCTTGTTTCTTTGCGTTACTACTGCTGCAATACTACCACCATCAACTACACGCCAAAGAAGCTATTTTTACGGCACCGTTGCTACTGCTCATATATATTCATACCACCTGTATTTCACTATCTCTTCGCCGAACTAGTGCACCTATTAGGTGTGTTGGGGACACAAGAGACTTCTTGCTTTGTGGTTGCAGGGTTGCATGAGAGGGATATCTTTGACCTCTTTCTCCCTGAGTTCGATAAACCTTGGGTGATCCACTTAAGGGAAAACTTGCTGCTGTTCTACAAACCTCTGCTCTTGGAGGCCCAACACTGTCTACAGGAAAGGAGGGGGAACGTAGACATCACATCATCAGAACTAACACCAGAAAATTGCTCTCGCATACCAAGATTCAGTAAAGCAGGTTTAATTTCAAAGAATTCTGCTGTAGTAGCAGGTGGAGCAATAGGTGTGCATAAGAAATCATTATTATTTGTGGTTGTGAAGTCACACAACTTAGTATTTTCAGCATTGGCCATTTTAGCTACAGTAAATAAAGCAAACTAGATAAAGTAAATGCAAGTAAACTAATTTTTTTGTGTTTTCGATATAGCAAACAAGATAGCAAGTAAAGTAAAACTAGCAACTAATTTTTTTGTATTTTGATTTAGTGCAGCAAACAAAGTAGTAAATAAAACTAAGCAAGACAAAAACAAAGTAAAGAGATTGAGAAGTGGAGACTCCCCTTGCAGCGTGTCTTGATCTCCCCGGCAACGGCGCCAGAAAATATGCTTGATGGCGTGTAACTCACACGTTCGTTGGGAACCCCAAGAGGAAGGTATGATGCGCACAGCAGCAAGTTTTCCCTCAGAAAGAAACCAAGGTTTATCGAACCAGGAGG
The DNA here is from genome assembly GCF_019359855.2 of Lolium perenne. Taxonomy (NCBI): domain Eukaryota; kingdom Viridiplantae; phylum Streptophyta; class Magnoliopsida; order Poales; family Poaceae; genus Lolium; species Lolium perenne. The sequence goes on from NC_067248.2 coordinate 126,792,775, forward strand.
AGCCAAGAAGCACGTTGAAGGTTGATGGCGGCGGGATGTAGTGCGGCGCAACACCAGGGATTCCGGCGCCAACGTGGAACCTGCACAACACAACCAAAGTACTTTGCCCCAACGAAACAGTGAGGTTGTCAATCTCACCGGCTTGCTGTAACAAAGGATTAACCGTATTGTGTGGAAGATGATTGTTTGCAGAAAACAGTAGAACAAGTATTGCAGTAGATTGTATTTCAGTAAAGAGAATTGGACCGGGGTCCACAGTTCACTAGAGGTGTCTCTCCCATAAGACAAACAGCATGTTGGGTGAACAAATTACAGTTGGGCAATTGACAAATAAAGAGGGCATGACCATGCACATACATATCATGATGAGTATAGTGAGATTTAATTGGGCATTACGACAAAGTACATAGACCGCCATCCAAGCGCATCTATGCCTAAAAAGTCCACCTTCAGGTTATCATCCGAACCCCCTCCAGTATTAAGTTGCAAAGCAGCAGAGACTATTGCTTTAAGTATGGTGCGTAATGTAATCAACAACTACATGCTTAGACATAGCATCAATATTTTATCGCTAGTGGCAACAGCACAACACAACCTTAGAACTTTCTGTCCTTTGTCCCGGTGTCAATGCGAGGCATGAACCCACGATCTAGCATAAGTACTCCCTCTTGGAGTTACAAGCATCTACTTGGCCAGAGCATCTACTAGTAACGGAAAGCATGCAAGATCATAAACAACACGTAGATATAACTTTGATAATCAACATAACAAGTATTCTCTATTCATCGGATCCCAACAAACGCAACATATAGAATTACAGATAGATGATCTTGATCATGTTTAGCAGCTCACAAAGATCCGACAATGATAGCACAATGGGGAGAAGACAACCATCTAGCTACTGCTATGGACCCATAGTCCAGGGGTAGACTACTCACACATCACACCGGAGGCGACCAGGGCGGCGTAGAGTCCTCCGGGAGATGATTCCCCTCTCCGGCAGGGTGCCGGAGGCGATCTCTGGATCCCCGAGATGGGATCGGCGTTGGCGGCGTCTCACGGAAGGTTTTCCGTATCGTGGCTCTCGGTACTGGGGGTTTCGACACGGAGGCTTTAAGTAGGCGGAAGGGAAAGTCAAGAGGGGGCACAGGGGCACCAGATGACAGGGCGGCGCGGCCAAGGGGGGTGGCCGCGCCGCCCTAGGGTTTGGGCACCACTGTGGCCCCACTTCGCTTCGTCTTCGGACTTACGGAAGCTTCGTGGAAAAATAGGCCCCTGGGCGTTGATTTCGTCCAATTCCGAGAATATTTCCTTACTAGGATTTCTGAAACCAAAAACAGCAGAAAACAAAGAATCGGCACTTCGGCATCTTGTTAATAGGTTAGTTCCAGAAAATGCACGAATATGACATAAAGTGTGCATAAAACATGTAGATAACATCAATAATGTGGCATGGAACATAAGGAATTATCGATACGTCGGAGACGTATCATTGACACGCGTACAGCACGCGACCGTTGGGAACCCCAAGTGGAAGGTGTGATGCATACAGCAGTAAGTTTCCCTCAGTTAGAAACCAAGGTTTATCGAACCAGTAGGAGTCAAGAAGCACGTTGAAGGTTGATGGCGGCGAGATGTAGTGCGGCGCAACACCAGGGATTCCGGCGCCAACGTGGAACCTGCACAACACAAACCAAGTACTTTGCCCCAACGAAACAGCGAGGTTGTCAATCTCACCGGCTTGCTGTAACAAAGGATTAGATGTATAGTGTGGATGATGATTGTTTGCAGAAAACAGTAGAATAGTATTGCAGTAGATTGTATTTCAGTAAAGAGAATTGGACCGGGGTCCACAGTTCACTAGAGGTGTCTCTCCCATAAGATAAACAGCATGTTGGGTGAACAAATTACAGTTGGGCAATTGACAAATAAAGAGGGCATGACCATGCACATACATATTATGATGAGTATAGTGAGATTTAATTGGGCATTACGACAAAGTACATAGACCGCTATCCAGCATGCATCTATGCCTAAAAAGTCCACCTTCAGGTTATCATCCGAACCCCCTCCAGTATTAAGTTGCTAACAACAGACAATTGCATTAAGTATTGCACGCAATGTAATCAGTAACTACATCCTCGAACATAGCACCAATGTTTTATCCCTAGTGGCAACAGCACATCCATAATCTTAGAGATTTCTGTCACTTCCCCAGATTCACGGAGACATGAACCCACTATCGAGCATAAATACTCCCTCTTGGAGTTACAAGCATCTACTTGGCCAGAGCATCTACTAGTAACGGAGAGCATGCAAGATCATAAACAACACATAGATATAAATTGATAATCAACATAACATGGTATTCTCTATTCATCGGATCCCAACAAACGCAACATATAGAATTACAGATAGATGATCTTGATCATGTTCGGCAGCTCACAAGACCCGACAATTAAGCACAATGGGGAGAAGACAACCATCTAGCTACTGCTATGGACCCATAGTCCAGGGGTAGACTACTCACTCATCACTCCGGAGGCGACCATGGCGGCGTAGAGTCCTCCGGGAGATGATTCCCCTCTCCGGCAGGGTGCCGGAGGCGATCTCCTGAATCCCCCGAGATGGGATTGGCGGCGGCGGCGTCTCTGGAAGGTTTTCCGTATCGTGGCTCTCGGTCCTGGGGGTTTCGCGACGAAGGCGATTTGTAGGCGGAAGGGCAGGTCGGGGGCCACACGAGGGCCCACACTACAGGTCGGTGCGGCCAAGACTGGGCAGCGCCGCCTAGGGTGTGGCCACCTCGTGGCCCCACTTCGTCTCCTCTTCGGTCTTCTGGAAGCTTCGTGGCAAAATAGGACCCTGGGCGTTGATTTCGTCCAATTCCGAGAATATTTCCTTACTAGGATTTCTGAAACCAAAAACAACAGAAAACAGCAACTGGCACTTCGGCATCTTGTTAATAGGTTAGTTCCAGAAAATGCACGAATATGACATAAAGTGTGCATAAAACATGTAGATATCATCAATAATGTGGCATGGAACACAAGAAATTATCGATACGTCGGAGACGTATCAGCATCCCCAAGCTTAGTTCCTGCTCGTCCCGAGCAGGTAAACGATAAACAAAGATAATTTCTGGAGTGACATGCCATCATAATCTTGATCATACTATTTGTAAGCATATGTAGTGAATGCAGCGATCGAAACAATGTATATGACATGAGTAAACAAGTGAATCATATAGCAAAGACTTTTCATGAATAGTACTTGAAGACAAGCATCAATAAGTCTTGCATAAGAGTTAACTCATAAAGCAATAATTCAAAGTAGAAGCATTGAAGCAACACAAAGGAAGATTACGTTTCAGCGGTTGCTTTCAACTTGTAACATGTATATCTCATGGATATTGTCAACATAGAGTAATATAATAAGTGCAATATGCAAATATGTAGGAATCAATGCACAGTTCACACAAGTGTTTGCTTCTTGAGGTGGAGAGAGATAGGTGAACTGACTCAACAATAAAAGTAAAAGAATGGTCCTTCAAAGAGGAAAGCATCGATTGCTATATTTGTGCTAGAGCTTTGATTTTGAAAACAAGAAACAATTTTGTTAACGGTAGTAATAAAGCATATGTATCATGTAAATTATATCTTACAAGTTGCAAGCCTCATGCATAGTATACTAATAGTGCCCGCACCTTGTCCTAATTAGCTTGGACTACCGGGATCATCGCAATGCTCATGTTTTAACCAAGTGTCACAAAGGGGTACCTCTATGCCGCCTGTACAAAGGTCTAAGGAGAAAGCTCGCATCGGATTTCTCGCTATTGATTATTCTCAACTTAGACATCCATACCGGGACAACATAGACAACAGATAATGGACTCCTCTTTTATGCATAAGCATGTAACAACAATTAATTTTCTCATATGAGATTGAGGATATTGTCCAAAACTGAAACTTCCACCATGGATCATGGCTTTAGTTAGCGGCCCAATGTTCTTCTCTAACAATATGCATGCTCTAACCATAAGGTGGTAGATCGCTCTTACTTCAGACAAGACGAACATGCATAGCAACTCACATGAAATTCAACAAAGAGTAGTTGATGGCGTCCCCAGTGAACATGGTTATCGCACAATGAGCAACTTAATAAGAGATAAAGTGCATAAGTACATATTCAATACCACAATAGTTTTTAAGCTATTTGTCCCATGAGCTATATATTGTAAAGGTGGAGAATGGAAATTTAAAGGTAGCACTCAAGCAATTTACTTTGGAATGGCGGAGAAATACCATGTAGTAGGTAGGTATGGTGGACACAAATGGCATAGTGGTTGGCTCAAGTATTTTGGATGCATGAGAAGTAATCCCTCTCGATACAAGGTTTAGGCTAGCAAGGCTTATTTGAAACAAACACAAGGATGAACCGGTGCAGCAAGACTCACATAAAAGACATATTGAAAACATTATAAGACTCTACACCGTCTTCCTTGTTGTTCAAACTCAATACTAGAAATTATCTAGACTTTAGAGAGACCAAATATGCAAACCAAATTTTAGCATGCTCTATGTATTTCTTCATTAATGGGTGCAAAGCATATGATGCAAGAGCTTAAACATGAGCACAACAATTGCCAAGTATCACATTATCTAAGACATTTTAGCAATTTACTACATGTATCATTTTCCAATTCCAACCATATAACAATTTAACGAAGAAGAAACTTCGCCATGAATATTATGAGTAGAGCCTAAGGACATACTTGTCCATATGCTACAGCGGAGCGTGTCTCTCTCCCACAAAGTGAATGCTAGGATCCATTTTATTCAAACAAAACAAAAACAAAAACAAACCGACGCTCCAAGCAAAGCACATAAGCTGTGATGGAATAAAAATATAGTTTCAGGGGAGGAACCTGATAATGTTGTCGATGAAGAAGGGATGCCTTGCGCATCCCCAAGCTTAGACGCTTGAGTCTTCTTGATATATGCAGGGGTGAACCACCGGGGCATCCCCAAGCTTAGAGCTTTCACTCTCCTTGATCATGTTGTATCATCTCCCTCTCTTGATCCTTGAAAACTTCCTCCACACCAAACTTAGAACAACTCATTAGAGGGTTAGTGCACAATCAAAATATACATGTTCAGAGGCGACATAATCTTTCTTAACACTTCTGGACATTGCACAAAGCTACTGAAAGTCAATGGAATCGAAATATCCATCGAACATAACAAAACTGGCAATGCGAAATAAAAGGCAGAATCTGTCAAAACAGAACAGTTCGTATTGACGAATTTTATCGAGGCACCAGACTTGCTCAAATGAAAATTCTCAAATTGAATGAAAGTTGCGTACATATCTGAGGATCACTCACGTAAATTGGCATAATTTTCTGAGTTACCTACAGAGAATTTTGCCCAGATTCGTGACAGCAAAGAAATCTGTTTCTGCGCAGTAATCCAAATCTAGTATGAACTTTACTATCAACGACTTTACTTGGCACAACAAAACACTAAACTAAGATAAGGAGAGGTTGCCACAGTAGTAAACAACTTCCAAGACACAAAATAAAAACAAAGTACTGTAGTAAAAAACACATGGGTTGTCTCCCATAAGCGCTTTTCTTTAACGCCTTTCAGCTAGGCGCAGAAAGTGTATATCAAGTATTATCAAAGGGTGGTGCATCTACAGCAGGATGCGGAGTTTTCTCAACCATGCATAGTATATTGGATACATAAGTTTTAGCATCTCCCTTTTCATTAGTCTTGGGCTTGCTACTCTCATCAAACAAATTTTCAGGAACAAGCCAAGCATAGTTATTTTCTAGTGCTTCATGCATTGCTAGGAGCTTACATGGTATTGGTGCTTTGATCTCCCCACCATCATTAATATTATTAGTGTACATTATTCTAACCATATCCATCTTTTCAAGGAGACTAACAAAATTGGTGTGAGAACCAAGCATATCATATTTAGCAAAGACCTTTCTAGCCTCTCTTGCTAGACCACCAAATTCTCTAAGAAGGGTTTCTAAAACAAAATCTTTCTTTTCCCCTTCTTCCATATCACCAAGTGTAAGAAACATGTGTTGGATTATAGGATTGAGATTAACAAATTTAGTTTCCAACATGCGAACTAAAGCAACAGCAGCAATTTCATAAGTAGGAGCAAGATCTACCAAGTGTCTATCTTCAAAATCGTCAACGGTACTAACATGGTTGAAAAATTCTTCTATATTATTTCTCCCAATTATAGACCCGCGCCCTACCGGCATGTTTTTTACGGTAAAATTAAAAGGAAACATGTTGAAATAAGTAAAGTAAATACAAGTAACTAATTTTTTTTTGTGTTTTTGATATAGGGTGTAAGACAGTAAATAAAGTAAAACTAGCAACTAATTTTTTTGTATTTTGATTTAGTGCAGCAAACAAAGTAGTAAATAAAACTAAGCAAGACAAAAACAAAGTAAAGAGATTGGGATGTGGAGACTCCCCTTGCAGCGTGTCTTGATCTCCCCGGCAACGGCGCCAGAAATTTAGCTTGACACGCGTACAGCACGCGACCGTTGGGAACCCCAAGTGGAAGGTGTGATGCGTACAGCAGTAAGTTTCCCTCAGTTAGAAACCAAGGTTTATCGAACCAGTAGGAGTCAAGAAGCACGTTGAAGGTTGATGGCGGCGAGATGTAGTGCGGCGCAACACCAGGGATTCCGGCGCCAACGTGGAACCTGCACAACACAAACCAAGTACTTTGCCCCAATGAAACAGCGAGGTTGTCAATCTCACCGGCTTGCTGTAACAAAGGATTAGATGTATAGTGTGGATGATGATTGTTTGCAGAAAACAGTAGAACAGTATTGCAGTAGATTGTATTTCAGTAAAGAGAATTGGACCGGGGTCCACAGTTCACTAGAGGTGTCTCTCCCATAAGATAAACAGCATGTTGGGTGAACAAATTACAGTTGGGCAATTGACAAATAAAGAGGGCATGACCATGCACATACATATTATGATGAGTATAGTGAGATTTAATTGGGCATTACGACAAAGTACATAGACCGCTATCCAGCATGCATCTATGCCTAAAAAGTCCACCTTCAGGTTATCATCCGAACCCCCTCCAGTATTAAGTTGCTAACAACAGACAATTGCATTAAGTATTGCGCGTAATGTAATCAGTAACTACATCCTCGAACATAGCACCAATGTTTTATCCCTAGTGGCAACAGCACATCCATAATCTTAGAGATTTCTGTCACTTCCCCAGATTCACGGAGACATGAACCCACTATCGAGCATAAATACTCCCTCTTGGAGTTACAAGCATCTACTTGGCCAGAGCATCTACTAGTAACGGAGAGCATGCAAGATCATAAACAACACATAGATATAAATTGATAATCAACATAACATGGTATTCTCTATTCATCGGATCCCAACAAACGCAACATATAGAATTACAGATAGATGATCTTGATCATGTTTGGCAGCTCACAAGACCCGACAATTAAGCACAATGGGGAGAAGACAACCATCTAGCTACTGCTATGGACCCATAGTCCAGGGGTAGACTACTCGCTCATCACTCCGGAGGCGACCATGGCGGCGTAGAGTCCTCCGGGAGATGATTCCCCTCTCCGGCAGGGTGCCGGAGGCGATCTCCTGAATCCCCCGAGATGGGATTGGCGGCGGCGGCGTCTCTGGAAGGTTTTCCGTATCGTGGCTCTCGGAACTGGGGGTTTCGCGACGAAGGCTATTTGTAGGTGGAAGGGCAGGTCAGGGGGCCACACGAGGGGCCCACACTACAGGTCGGCGCGGCCAAGACCTGGGCCGCGCCGCCCTAGGGTGTGGCCACCTCGTGGCCCCACTTCGTCTCCTCTTCGGTCTTCTGGAAGCTTCGTGGCAAAATAGGACCCTGGGCGTTGATTTCGTCCAATTCCGAGAATATTTCCTTACTAGGATTTCTGAAACCAAAAACAGCAACTGGCACTTCGGCATCTTGTTAATAGGTTAGTTCCAGAAAATGCACGAATATGACATAAAGTGTGCATAAAACATGTAGATATCATCAATAATGTGGCATGGAACATAAGAAATTATCGATACGTCGGAGACGTATCAGCTATCTCTAATGCATAACCCCAAAACGATAACGGTAAATCGGTAAGAGACATCATAGATCGAACCATATCTAAGAGAGTTCGATTACGATGTTCGGACACACCATTGCGCTATGGTGTTCCCGGCGGTGTCAACTGTGAAAGTATTTCGCATTTCTTTAAATGCATGCCAAACTCATAACTCAGATATTCGCCTCCGCGATCAGAACGCAGCAACTTAATCTTCTTGTTACGTTGATTTTCTACTTCACTTTAGAATTCCTTAAACTTCTCGAAAGTTTCGGATTTATGTTTCATAAAGTAAATATACCCATATCTACTCAGATCATCCATGAAGGTTAGAACATAACGATAACCACCGCGCGATGCTACACTCATTGGTCCGCACACATCGGTATGTATGATTTCCAACAAGTCTGTAGCTCGCTCCATTGTACCAGAAAATGGAGTCTTAGTCATTTTTCCCATTAGACATGCTTCGCATCTATCAAGTGACTCAAAGTCAAGTGACTCAAGAAGTCCATCGGAATGGAGTTTCTTCATGCGCTTCACTCCAATATGACCAAGACACAGTGCCACATATAAGTAGAATTATCATTCAATTTAATTCGTTTAGCATCATTGTTATGAACATGTGTATCACTACTATCGAGATTTAACAAGAATAAACCATTCATCTCAGGAGCATGACCATAAAAGATATTATTCATATAAATAGAACAACCATTATTCTCTGACTTAAACGAATAACCGTCTTGCATTAAACAAGATCCAGATATAATGTTCATGCTCAACGTAGGCACCAAATAACAATTATTGAGGTTTAAAACTAATTCCGAAGGTAGATGTAGAGGGAGCGTGCCGACGGTGATCGCATCGACCTTGGATCCATTTCCAATGCGCATCGTCACCTCGTCCCTCGCCAGGCTTCGTCTATTCCGCAGTTCCTGTTTCGAGTTACAAATGTGAGCAACCAAACCAGTATCAAATACCCAGGCACTACTACGAGAACCAGTAAGATAGACATCTATAACATGTATATCAAATATACCTTTCTTTTTTATGAGGCCGCTCTTCAGATCAGCCAAGTATTTGGAGCAATTACGCTTCCAGTGCCCCTTCTCCTTGCAGTAATAGCACAAGGTATTAGGCTTAGGGCCAGCCTTAGGCTTCTCAGGAGGCGTAGCAGCTTTCTTGCCGCCCTTCTTAAAGTTGCCCTTGTTGTTAGGCTTGCCCTGCTTCTTGAAACCGGTGGTCTTGTTGACCATCAACACTTGGTTCTCTTTCTTTATCTCAACCTCAGCAGATTTCAGCATGGAGAAGAGTTCAGGTAACTCTTTGTTCATGTTCTGCATGTTGTAGTTCATCACGAAGTTCTTGTAACTAGGTGGCAGTGATTGGAGGACACGATGAATACCCAGCTGGTTAGGAATCACTATCCCCAAGTCACTGAGCTTCTTCGCATGCCCGGACATAGCAATCACGTGCTCACTAACAGAGCTGCCCTCTTCCATCATACAGCCAAAGAAGTGTTTCGAGGCCTCATAGCTTTCCATGGCCGCATGAGTTTTAAAGATAGTTTTCAACTCATTGACCAGCTCATAAGGGTCGTGGTGCTCAAAACGCTTTTGGAGCTCTGCCTCTAGGCTACACAGGATGGCACACTGAACTTGAGAGTACCGAATGACCCGAGTCTCGTAAACATTCTTTTCGTCCTCGGATACTGCAGGTGGTGGTGGGGGACCTAGCGGTGCATCGAGCACATATTGCAGATTTTCACCATTGAGGAAAATACTCACATGACGGAACCAGTCGGCGAAGTTGCTACCATTGCTTTTAAGCTTTTCTTTCTCTAGGACCTGGTTAAAACTGATGGAGGGGGACGCCATGATCTACAACATATTTGCAAAGATTTTAGACTAAGTTTATGATAAATTGAGTTCAATTTTAATTCTTAAATTAACTAGGTGAACTCCCACTCAAAACAACATCCTTCGTATTGTCTTAGTGATCACACGAACCAAATCCACTACACCAAGTCCGATCTTCACGAGAAAAGATGTAGCTTCAAAGGAGAACACTCAAAGTGTTCATCATATCATTCATATGACTCATGCTCTACCTTTCGGTATCCCGTGTTTTGAGACCATGTCTGTACATGCTAGGCTCGTCAAGGCAACCTTAGTATCCGCGTGTGCAAATCTGGCTTGCACCCGTTGTATGCACATGTAGAATCTATCACACCTGATCATCACGTGATGCTTCGAAATGACAAGTCTTCGCAATGGTGCATACTAAGGATGAACACTTTATTATCTTGATATTTAGTGAGAGGGATCATCTTATAATGCTACCGTCGCGATCTAAGCAAAATAAGATGCATAAAGGATTAACATCACATGCAATTCATAATGTGTGATATGATATGGCCTTTATTCTTGTGCTTTTGATCTCCATCTCCAAAGCACGGACATGATCTCCATCATCACCAGCATGGCGTCAAGGTCAGTGGCGCCGCTTCATGGTTGTTGATACGTCTCCAACGTATCTATAACTTCTGATGTTCCATGCTTGTTTTATGACAATACTTACATGTTTTGCTCGCACTTTATAATGTTTTTATGCGTTTTCCAGAACTAACTTATTAACAAGATGCCACAGTGCCAGTTCCTGTTTTCTGTTGTTTTTGGTTCCAGAAAGGCTGTTCGGGCAATATTCTCGGAATTCGACGAAACAAAGACCCAGTATCTTATTTTTCCCGGAAGACCCCAGAACACCGAAGGAGAGTCGGAGGCGGGCCAGGGGGCCACCACACGCCAGGGCCGCGCGGGCTCCACCCTGGCCGCGCCGGCCTAGTGTGGGGGCGCCCTGGTGCCCCTCCTACGCCGCCTCTTCGCCTATATAAGCCCTTTCGACCTAAAAACGCGAGACCAGAAGACGAAACTCCAGAAAGACTCCAGGGGCGCCGCCGCCATCGCGAAACTCCAATTCGGGGGACAGAAGTCTCTGTTCCGGCACCCTGCCGGGACGAGGAAGTGCCCCCGGAAGCCATCTCCATCGACGCCACCGCCTCCATCATGCTCCGTGAGTAGTTCCCCCATGGACTACGGGTTCTAGCAGTAGCTAGTTGGTACACTCTATCCCATGTACTTCAATACAATGATCTCATGAGCTGCCTTACATGATTGAGATTCATCTGATGTAATCGGTGTTGTGTTTGTTGAGATCCGATGGATGATACATTATGATTAGTCTATCTATAAAGTTTGTGAAGTTATTGTTGCTGCATTCTTGTTGTGTTTAATGCTTGTCACTAGGGCCCGAGTGGCATGATCTTAGATTTAAGCTCTATAATTATTGCTTAGATTGTATCTACAAGTTGTATGCACATGTCTATGTCCGGAACCAAAGGCCCCAAAGTGACAGAAATTGGGACAATTGGAGGGGAAGGCGTATGTATGAGGATCACATGTTTTCACCAAGTGTTAATGCTTTGCTCCGATGCTCTATTAAAAGGAGTACCTTAATAGCCAGTAGATTCCCTTGAGGCCCGGCTGCCACCGGCTGGTAGGACAAAAGATGTTGTACAAGTTTCTCATTGCGAGCACGTATGACTATATATGGAAAACATGCCTACATGATTAATAATCTTGATGTTCTGTCTTAATGCTATTTCAATCCTATCAATTGCCCAACTGTAATTTGTTCACCCAACACTTGTCACTTGTTATTGGAGAGTTACCACCAGTGTAGATCGCTGGGAACCCCGGTCCATCTCTCATCATCATATACTCGTTCTATATGTCATTGGAAGTAGTATCAACTATTTTCTGGTGCCATCGCCTACGTGTTATATATTAAGCTTTGTTGTGTTACTGTTACTATTGCTCTCATATTACTGCTGCTTTCACATCACCCCTGTTACTAGTGCTTTTCCAGGTGCAGCTGAATTGACAACTCAGTTGTTAAGGCTTATAAGTATTCTTTACCTCCCCTTGTGTCGAATCAATAAATTTGGGTTTTACTTCCCTCGAAGACTGTTGCGATCCCCTATAATTGTGGGTTATCAAGACTATTTTCTGGCGCCGTTGCCGGGGAGGCATTGCTCTACTCATAAGTTCACCTGGGGAGTACACTCTACCTCTCTCTCTGTTTTATTTTATTTTGTTTTGCTTAGTTTACTTTTGTCTAGTTTTTTGTGCTTAGTCTATTTCTGTCTAGTATTATTTTGCTTAGTTTACTTTTCTCTAGTTTCTTTTTGTCTTGTTTTATTTTCCTCATATATCAAAAAATCCATAAAAATTTGAAAAACCTAAAAATTAAAAACTGTTGTTATGGAAGAAAGCATAACTATGTTGGAGCTTATAGAATTATATAATAATTATAGAGAATCAAAAACGGGTAAAGTAATGAGTGTTGTGATAGAAAAAATGAATACAATTGCTAAAATCTTGCTTAAACGCCATGATATAAACTGTTGCTCTCAACAGGATACTAAACATCTTAAATTCCAATGTGGCTTTAGTGAAGAAGTTTTAATTAAGAACTATAATTGGAATAACTATATTCATCTTGGGTTCGAAGAAGTAGAACAATTTGTTTTATTTATGGGAGCCTCTGAGATAGAATCCTTCATGGCTAAAAATTACGAAACTTGTGCTGTTTGTAAGGACCTTAAAGATTATGTCTCTTCTATACTTAATTTTTGCATGGAAAGTTACATCGATAATCCTTATATTATTGATTATAAAGAGAGACTCATTAATGCACAAGAATGCACTCATAATTTGCAGGAACCTGTGGAAGACGAAATTGATGAACCTGAAAGCTCATTGGATGAAAAAGAGGAGGAAATTGATGAAACTGAAAGCTCATTGGATGAAAAAGAAGAGGAGAGTGATGAACAAAAGGAGGAAGAATGGATTAGCTACCCATGCCAACCTTCTAATGAGAGTAACTCTTTATCTCTTACACTATTTGATTGTCCTCCATGCTTACCAAAGGTGGATGAATGTTATGTTCCGGTGGATTCTCTTGAAATATTACCTATGAGTAAAAGTTGTGAGAATAATTATGCTACTGTTATCTATGATAATCCATGCTACTTTGATAAATCTTATGATAATGCTTTGTTTGTGCCTGATGTCGAAATGCATGGTACTAAAGAGTTTTGCGTAGCAAATGTTTATGATAAAGCTCTAGATGATGGTCCTATGTTACTTCATAATATTAATTGTACTACTAATGAAAATGGGATTGGAGAGGTTTTGACTTTATTTATGAGTCCCATATCTCTTGAGATTGATCAATCATCATGTTATATTATTGATAAAAGTGGGTTTGAAAGTTTTAATCCCACTATTTTTGAGCTTGATAAAAATTATGTGTTTGTGGATCATGAAAAGCATGCTTTATGTGATAGTTATATTGTTGAGTTTGTTCATGATGCTACTGAAAATTATTATGAGAGAGGAAAATATGGTTGTAGAAATTTGCATGGTACAAAAACACCTCTCTATATGCTGAAAATTTTGAAATTACTCTTGTTTTATCTTCTTATGCTTGTCACTTTGTTCTTCATGAATTTCTTTGTGTACAAGATTCTTATGCATAGGAAGTGGGTTAGACTTAAATGTGTTTTGAATTTTCTTTTTGATGCTCTCTTTTGCTTCAACTCTTATTTCTTGCGAGTGCATCATTAAAATTGCTGAGCCCATCTTAATGGCTATAAAGAAAGCACTTCTTGGGAGATAACCCATGTCTTTATTTTGCTACTGTTTTGTTGTGTCTTGGAAGTTGTTACTACTGTAGCAACCTCTCCTTATCTTTATTTTATTTCAATGTTGTGCCAAGTGAAGTCTCTAATAGAAGGTTGATACTAGATTTGGATTTCTGCGCAGAAACAGATTTCTATCTGTCACGAATTTGGGCAGGGCTTTCTGTAGGTAACTCAGAAAAATCTGCAAATTTACGTGCGTGTTCCTCATATATGTACGCAACTTTCATTAGTTTTGAGTTTTCTGATTTGAGCAACGGAAGTACCTCTTAAAAATTCATCTTTACTGGCTGTTCTGTTTTGGCAGATTCTGTCTCTGTTTTTTTCATTGTCTCTTGTGGACTTTAAGCAAGGCTTTCTAGACGTGGAGAGCTGTAGCTAATGTTTTATTGAGTTCTTGCAATGTGTCACTACAGGACTAAGGTGAATTAAAGTTTTTTGAGTACTAACCCCTCTAATGAAGTTTATGAGAAGTTTGGTGTGAAGGAAGTTTTCAAGGGTCAAGAGAGGAGGATGATATATGATTAAGAAGAGTGAAAAGTCTAAGCTTGGGGATGCCCCCGTGGTTCATCCCTGCATATTTCAAGAAGACTCAAGCGTCTAAGCTTGGGGATGCCCAAGGAATCCCCTTCTTCATCAATAACTTATTAGGTCACTTCTATTGAAATTATATTTTTATTCGGTCACATCTTATGTGCTTTACTTGGAGCGTTTGTGTGCTTTTATTTTTGTTTTTGTTTGAATAATATCGGATCCTTGCAATCCTTGTTTGGGATAGAGACACGCTCCGCTTTTTCATATGAATACTTGTTCTTTGCTTACTTTTAATGTTCATGACAAAAGTTGGAAGCTGTTGCATTTATTGTTATTTGGTTGGAAATAGAAAATGCCTCATATTGTCTTGGACAATTTGATACTTGGAAATTGTTTTGAGCTCTCAAGTAGATCATGATTAAGTTCTTGCACCATGTATTTTAAACATATTAGTGGAGAACTACCGTAGAGCTTGCTGAAATTGGTTTGCATGATTGGTCTCTCTAAGGTCTAGATATTTTCTGGTAAAAGTGTTTGAGCAACAAGAAAGACAGTGTAGAGTATTATAATGCTTGCAATATGTTCTTATGTAAGTTTTGCTGTACCGGTTCATACTTGTGTTTGCTTCAAACAACCTTGCTAGCCCAAAGCCTTGTACTGAGAGGGAATGCTTCTCGTGCATCCAAAACCTTGAGCCAAAACCTATGCCATGTGTGTCCACCATACCTACCTACTATGTGGTATTTCCTGCCATTCCAAGTAAATACTTCGTGTGCTACCTTTAAACAATTCAAAATGCTTCTCAATTTGTGTCAATGTTTTATAGCTCATGAGGAAGTATGTGGTGTTTTATCTTTCAATCTTGTTGGGCAGATTTTCACCAATGGACTAGTGGCTTCATCCGCTTATCCAATAATTTTGCAAAAAGAGCTAGCAACGGGGTTCCCAGCCCCAATTAATTAACCTTCATTAATAATTCTCTTCACATGTTTTGCTCTGATTCGTCAGTAAGCAACTTAATTTTGCAAATAGACACTCCTCCATGGTATGTGAATGATTGGAAGGCACCCGAGGATTCGGTTAGCCATGGCTTGAGAAAGCAAAGGTTGGGAGGAGTGTCATCTAAATAAAACTAAAATAAATAGACACTCCTTCATGGTATGTGATTGTTGGAAGGCACCCGAGGATTCGGTTAGCCATGGCTTGTGAAAGCAAAGGTTGGAAGGAGTGTCACCCAAAAATAAAAATAAACTAAAACTAATGTACATGTGAGAGATAAACATGGGAGCCGCTCTTCGAAAGTCTGTTTGGCAAGGGGGTTAGAGTGCCCACTACCATTCGTTGACAACAACAAACACCTCTCAAAACTTTACTTTTATGCTCTCTATATGATTTCAAAACTTGAAAAGCTCTAGCACATGATTTTATCCCTGCTTCCCTCTGCGAAGGGCCATTCTTTTACTTTATGTTGAGTCAGTTTACCTACTTCCTTCCATCTTAGAAGCAAACACTTGTGTCAACTGTGCATTGATTCTTACATACTTGCTTATTTGCACTTATTATATTACTTTGTGTTGACAATTATCCATGAGATATGCATGTTGAAAGTTGAAAGCAACTGCTGAAACTTATATCTTCCTTTGTGTTGCTCCAATGCCTTTACTTTGAATTTATTGCTTTATGAGTTAACTCTTATGCAAGACTTTTGATGCTTGTCTTGAAAGTATTATTCATGAAAAGTTTTGCTATATGTTATCTATTTGTTAGCAAATATAGATCATTGCCTTGAGTCACTTCATTCATCTCATATGCTTTACAATAGTATGATCAAGGTTATGTAAGTAGCATGTCACTACAGAAATTATTCTTTTTATCGTTTACCTACTCGAGGACGAGTAGGAACTAAGCTTGGGGATGCTGATACGTCTCCAACGTATCTATAATTTCTGATGTTCCATGCTTGTTTTATGACAATACATACATGTTTTGCTCGCACTTTATAACTTATTAACAAGATGCCACAGTGCCAGTTCCTGTTTTCTGTTGTTTTTGGCTCCAGAAAGGCTGTTCGGGCAATATTCTCGGAATTCGACGAAACAAAGACCCAGTATCTTATTTTTCCCGGAAGACCCCAGAACACCGAAGGAGAGTCGGAGGCGGGCCAGGGGGCCACCACACGCCAGGGCCGCGCGGGCTCCACCCTGGCCACGCCGGCCTAGTGTGGGGGCACCCCGGTGCCCCTCCTGCGCCGCCTCTTCGCCTATATAATCCCTTTCGACCTAAAAACGCGAGACCAGAAGACGAAACTCCAGAAAGACTCCAGGGGCGCCGCCGCCATCACGAAACTCCAATTCGGGGGATAGAAGTCTCTGTTCCGGCACCCTGCCGGGACGGGGAAGTGCCCCCGGAAGCCATCTCCATCGACGCCACCGCCTCCATCATGCTCCGTGAGTAGTTCCCCCATGGACTACGGGTTCTAGCAGTAGCTAGTTGGTACTCTCTATCCCATGTACTTCAATACAATGATCTCATGAGCTGCCTTACATGATTGAGATTCATCTGATGTAATCGGTGTTGTGTTTGTTGGGATCCGATGGATGATACATTATGATTAGTCTATCTATAAAGTTTGTGAAGTTATTGTTGCTGCATTCTTGTTGTGTTTAATGCTTGTCACTAGGACCCGAGTGGCATGATCTTAGATTTAAGCTCTATAATTATTGCTTAGATTGTATCTACAAGTTGTATGCACATCTCTATGTCCGGAACCAAAGGCCCCAAAGTGACAGAAATTGGGACAACTGGAGGGGAAGGCGTAGGTATGAGGATCACATGTTTTCACCAAGTGTTAATGCTTTGCTCCGGTGCTCTATTAAAAGGAGTACCTTAATAGCCAGTAGATTCCCTTGAGGCCCGGCTGCCACCGGCTGGTAGGACAAAAGATGTTGTACAAGTTTCTCGTTGCGAGCACGTATGACTATATATGGAAAACATGCCTACATGATTAATAATCTTGATGTTCTGTCTTAATGCTATTTCAATCCTATCAATTGCCCAACTGTAATTTGTTCACCCAACACTTGTCACTTGTTATTGGAGAGTTACCACCAGTGTAGATCGCTGGGAACCCCGGTCCATCTCTCATCATCATATACTCGTTCTATATGTCATTGGAAGTAGTATCAACTATTTTCTGGTGCCATCGCCTCTGTGTTATTGCTATTGCTGCTGTGTTACTGTTACTATTGCTCTCATATTACTGCTGCTTTCACATCACCCCTGTTACTAGTGCTTTTACAGGTGCATCTGAATTGACAACTCAGTTGTTAAGGCTTATAAGTATTCTTTACCTCCCCTTGTGTCGAATCAATAAATTTGGGTTTTACTTCCCTCGAAGACTGTTGCGATCCCCTATACTTGTGGGTTATCAGTTGTCCATCACTTATAGCTACTATAACAACTACTTGAAATAAAGCTATTACATGATGAATAGACACGCATGTATTTAACAAAAATTAAAGACAACCATTAGGCTCCTGCCGGTTGCCATAATACAATAATGAACATCTCACACATCAAATATAATCATCATCACATGGCCATATCACATCACCAAACCCTGCAAAAACAAGTTAGACGCCTCTAATTTGGTTTGCAATTTTACGTGGTTTAGGGTTTTTGAGTGAGATGCAATCTACCTACGAACATGAACCACAACGGTGATACTAGTGTTGTCAATAGAAAGAGCAAATTGAATCTTCACTATGGTTGGAGAGACAGACACCCGCAAAGCCACTTATGCAATACAAGTTGCATGTCAAGCGTGGAGCAAGTCTCATGAGACACGGTCATGTAAAGTTAGCCCGGGACGCTTCATCCCACCATCCCGCAAGATGCAAAGTACACTAACTAAAAACAACAAAAGCATCACCGCCCACAAAACCATTGTGTTCTTCTCGTGCAATAGATCTATGCATAGACACGACTCTGATACCACTTAAGGGTTCGTTGCATGGAAAACAAAAAATTTCTACCGTGAACATGAACAAAAACCAAGATCCAATCTAGGAAGAAGCAAGATCTAATCTACCAAGATCTAAGCAACGAGAAGATTGCGAGACTAACCCTCGCAGATTCCAAAGCCTACGAGACAGATCTCATTGTTGATGTAGTCGATCGTCAGTGCTGCAATCCGGCAGCACTTCCGTACTCGGTCGTGCGTACGGTGTCGATGAAGCCCGTTGATGACCCACAAGTATAGGGGATCGCAACAGTCTTCGCGGGAAGTAAAAACCAATTTATTGATTCGACACAAGGGGAGACAAAGGATACTTGAAAGCCTTAACAGCGGAGTTGTCAATTCAGCTGCACCTGGAAACAGACTTGCTCGCAAGAGTTTATCAGTAGTAACAGTTTATAGCAGTAGCAGTAGTGAAATAACAGCAGCAGAGTAACAAAGACAGCAGTAGTGATTATAGTAAACAGCAGGATTAAAATACTGTAGGCACAGGGATGGATGACGGGCGTTGCATGGATGAGATAAACTCATGTAACAATCTAAGCAGGGCATTTGCAGATAATAATAAAACGGTGTCCAAGTACAAAGCAATCCATAGGCATGTGTTCCGTATATAGTCGTACGTGCTCGCAATGAGAAACTTGCACAACATCTTTTGTCCTACCAGCCGGTGGCAGCCGGGCCTCTAGGGAATCTACAGGATATTAAGGTACTCCTTTTAATAGAGTACCGGAGCAAAGCATTAACACTCTGTGAACACATGTGATCCTCACATCAGTGCCATCCCCTCCGGTTGTCCCGATTTCTGTCACTTCGGGGCCTCGGGTTCCGGACAGCGACATGTGTATACAACTTGCAGGTAAGATCATAAAACAATGCATATCATCATGAAACAATAACATGTTCAGATCTGAGATCATGGCACTCGGGCCCTAGTGACAAGCATTAAGCATAACAAGTTGCAACAATATCATCAAAGTACCAATTACGGACACTAGGCACTATGCCCTAACAATCTTATGCTATTACATGACCAATCTCATCCAATCCCTACCATCCCCTTCAGCCTACAGCGGGGGAATTACTCACACATGGATGGGGGAAACATTGCTGGTCGATGGAGAGGCGTCGATGGTGATGATGGCGATGATCTCCTCCAATTCCCCGTCCCGGCGGAGTGCCAGAACGGAGTTTCTGGTCCCGAGATGGAGTTTCGCGACGGTGGCGGCGTACTGGGAGGTTTATGGCGACTTCGACTTCTCGTCTCGCGTTTTTAGATCGAAACCCTTAAGTAGTCCAGAGGAGGGCGTCGGAGGCTAGCCGAGGAGGCCACACAGTAGGGCGGCGCGCCCCCCTCCTGGGCCGCGCCGGCCTAGTGTGTGGGGGCCTCGGGCCTCCACCTGGCTTGCCCTTCTGGCTCCGTAATTCTTCTGGAAAAATAAGACCTTCGACATAAATTCCAGGGATTTTCCTGAAAGTTGGATTTCTGCACAAAAACGAGACACCAGAGCAATTCTGCTGAAAACAGTGTTAGTCCGTGTTAGTTGTATCCAAAATACACAAATTAGAGGCAAAACAATAGCAAAAGTGTTCGGGAAAGTAGATACGTTTTGGACGTATCAACTCCCCCCCAAGCTTAGCTTATTGTTTGTCCTCAAGCAATTCAGTTAACAACTGAGTGCGATAAAAGAACTTTCACGAACACATTTGTTCATATGATGTAAATATTCTCATGATATGGACAAGCACTTAGGCAATTCATAATAAGATACATGCAAATAAGATCATCTAATAGATATGTCAATCATGGAAAGGTACCAACAAATTAATAACAAGCATCATGAATCATGTCTATCAGCAGGATAGCAATGTTCATAAAAGAGTATGATAAAGTGGTATCTCGCTTGCCCGTATTTGATCAGCAAAACATAAATGCTCAGGCACCTCTGAAGTTCATGGAAAGACTAGAAATAGAGATTGTCAAAGATAAAAGCATCAAAGTTATACCACAGTCAATCATATTTTGGGACAAGCATATTATACTAAGAATGACAGTTGTGCTCTCAAGAAAGTGCTCAAAGAAAGGATGGTAACACAACATAAAAGTAAAAGATTGACCCTTCGCAGAGGGAAGCAGGGATTAACACGCGCTAGAGCTTTTCATTTTTAAAATAGGAGTAAAATTATTTTGAGAGGTGTTTGTTGTTGTCAACGAATGGTAATGGGTACACCAACTACCTCGCCAACCAGACTTTCAAGAGCGGCTCCCATGAAGGACGTTATTTCTACCAGCAAGGTAGATCATCCCTCTTCTCTTTTGTTTACACACGTATTTTAGTTTTATTATGGATGACACTCCCCCCAACCTTTGCTTACACAAGCCATGGCTAACCGAATCCTCGGGTGCCTTCCATCAATCTCATACCATGGAGGAGTGTCTATTTGCAAAATTAAGTTGCTTACTGATGAATCAGAGCAAAACATGTGAAGAGAATTATTAATGAAGTTATTAGTTGGGGCTGGGCACCCCGTTGCCAGCTCTTATTATGAAAGTCTGTCAAAAGTAAATGACAAGGTTGAAGGATAAACAGCACATACTTCCTCATGAGCTATAAAACATTAACACAAATTGAGAAGCATTTTGAAGGTTTTAAAGGTAGCGCATGAGAATTTACTTGGAATGGTTTGAAATGCCATGCATAGATATTTATGGTGGACACTTTGGAATAACTTGGTTTTCAGGGGTTTGGAAGCACGAGCAGCATTCCCGCTCAGTACAAGTGAAGGCTAGCAATAGACTGGGGAGCGACAAATCAAGAGAGCAGTAACTGTCATAATCATGCTTGCGGCAAAATAAATTAACGGAGGCATAAAAGTGATACAAGAACTCTGAGGCAAAGTAAATCATCGAGGCTTAATTGACTTTTGTTCAGTCATATGCATGCGCGAGCATGTGCCAAGTCAATTAAAATGAATTATTCAGAGGAGGATACCACAATGTCATACCTATTTATGAATAAAACAATGCAAGCAAACATCCATGACATGCTACTCATATTAATAAATTGGAGCTAAACATGAGAGATCATGAACTACTAGACTTTCTTAAATGACATATACCTCACATGGACCAACTAAGCATGCTCACATGGATGAGTATATGTACAAAAATGAAAACAAATAGAGTTCATACCAGCCTCTCACCACAGTCGAATTGTCGTAGATCGTCATTATTGCCTTTCACTTGTGCAGCTTGGATAATATGAAATGAAAACCACGCTCCAGCCACCGAAGACCATTGAACTCATAATGAACTTTACAAAACCAAAGAAGAACAACAAATATTTTTGGTGTTTTCGAGTTGGAAACAAGAACAAAAGGAAATAAGCAAACAAAGCAAAATCTTTTTGGATTTTCTTATAGCAAACCAACAATAGCAAATAAAGCAAAATAAAAGCAAGAAACCAAAATAAACAAATGGTGAAGAGAAACAACAGAAATATGTTTGGTCTTTTTGTGTTTTAGGAAAGAAACAAGGCAAAAACAAGAAAATGAAAACTAGAAGAGTCACATAAACACAAACCAGCAGGAATTCGTCAAACTTGATAGCAGTACAGTAATAGATTTTTAAGAAATTCTTCCGCTGCTCAAATCGAAAAGTGTTCAACTAATTAAAGTTAGATAACAACCTGGGGAACATGCACAAAAATTGGCTTCGCAAAATAACGTTCTGGCTGTTTTTGAGAATTTTTTTGGTTACAGTCCGGAATCTGTTTTCAGGCAGCACTTCCCCAAATATCATCTCCCTCTTATTAGAAAACCACTTAAAGAAGCTAAACAAGTATATACAAGTATCTAGCAACGATAATATGCAAAGAATGAGTGATGCCGGTATACCTCCCCCAAAGCTTAGGCTTTTGGCCTAAGTGGAGTTCAATCCCATGGTGCCCATGAAGTAGCACCTCCGTAGTACGACAAAGATGGATCATATTCCGGGTATGTGCTGGAAGAAGCTCCCGGATACTTGACGGTGTAGTCGTAGGAGGGCTCGGCGTCCTCGGAGTCAT
Organism: Lolium perenne; assembly: GCF_019359855.2. Taxonomy (NCBI): domain Eukaryota; kingdom Viridiplantae; phylum Streptophyta; class Magnoliopsida; order Poales; family Poaceae; genus Lolium; species Lolium perenne. The sequence goes on from NC_067248.2 coordinate 126,815,298, forward strand.
GCTGCTGGTGGAAGCCTTGTATCTTCATTTTCTCATCCACCTCCTCCTTAGAGCGCGACCATGGTTTCCTGTCAACACTGAACAAATCTGGCTGTGGCAAAGGGATTTCCCTCTCATCCCCGTCAGCAAACAACATTCTATAGACCATATTATCTAAACTAGAGTCAGCTGTAACAAACTGATGGCTCTTCATAGGAGCAATATCAAGCCTTATAGGAGTTAATTGCACATCAGTAGGGTCAAGAGGAAGTTCTACATATGATAAAATGCGTGATGCAATAATTCCTCCAAAAATAGGCCCCCTGTTAGACAAGCGGCGAGCAATAAGAGCACCAAGATGATAAGGTGTCTCTCCAGTGAGTGCAGAAATTAAGAAAGCAAGATGATAGCTAGAAATATTGCTAGTGTTCTCCCTACCAAGAATGCTAGTAGCAAGGTAATAAGCAAAATACTTAATGACGGGGAGTTGAATGTTTCTTATCTTGCCACGCTGAATGGTGCGGCAGTCATCATTGGTAATCTCTCGATAGAGCTCAAGCAAAGCCCTGGGATTGTCCTCAATCCTCTTCGCTGTACCTACAGGGGCAATATCCAATGCAGCACAAAAATCTTCCAACTTCATAGTAACAGGATTACCATAGATCTTGAATGCAACTGTCGGGTGAAAGTGCTTGTTGTTGAACTTAAAGCTCTCAACAAAGATTTTAGTGAGCATGAGGTATTGCTCCCTTTCATCTCCCATATAGGTGGTTAAGCCCGCCTTATCAACGAGGGTCAAGAAATCATTCAGCAACCCTGCATTACTCAAAAAGTCATAACATGGGAAAGATGAAGCGTTAGGGACTCCATTGTCCTCTTCGAGCTCGAAGCTTGGCGCGATGACATCCTCATTATAGGATCGCCTGAATCGGGTGGCGGTCCTAGAGGGTCTTCCTGTGCTTGTCATTTCTCTCTCAAACACTTCTCCAAAGTTATAATTATCCATCTTCCTTTTCTGAAATTTTTCAACAATCAATATAAAATTTGATTTGGTGACATATAATTGAGGGAAACTACTATAGGAACTTGCTAGAGTACTAATCATGCATCAAAACTAGTTTCTACAACTTAGAACAAGCATGCAAGCTCACTGAACATGTTACCTACATCAGCAAAATATTCAAGATATACTCAACCAAACAAAATTCTACTTGGATAATCGGAGGAGTCACATACCGGAGAGAAAATGTGCCAAATTTCAGACAGAAATCTGGGCTGAGCAAAGAGATCGAGAAATCTTGAGCTCTTGAGCAGAAAAGCGAGTGAGAGAAATCTGGTGCGAGTTTTTTCGGGAGAGAGAAGAGAGTGGGAGGAAGAGATAAAGTAGTGGGGCAAGGAGGGGCCCACACGCCAGGGTGGCGCGCCCCCCTTACAGGCCGCGCCGGCCTGTGGGGTGCCACCCTGGGGTGCCCCACTGGTCATCCCCAGGTGCTCCCAGGTGCGTTTTCGAAAAATAAGACCAAGAGTATAATTTTGTGAATTTTTGAAAACTTTGAAAAATGCACATTTCTGGGTATTAAGTTTATTATTACTGGGGATTTTGAAATCTCTAATTGACTAAAGAACTTTGCAGAACAAAAGTGCTACAGCAAGTAGCACAAGTGGAGGAAGAAAGAGATGCTGTTTACCTCCTCTATGCATATAAAAAGTATTTGTTAACAAGGTTGATCAAGTCTTGCCACCAAATAAATTTTACCCAACATAAGAAGAAATAAACCTCAAATCAATCATGTTACCTTGAATTGTATTGATATGGATCCAATCATAATATTTTGATATCCTTGTTTAGGCTCATATATAGGACAATTAATAGCTCCCACTTTGATAGTTCTCACATTAGAAATAGTATTAACTCCACATACTTTATCAATCCTCTTGGGAAAATAAACGGTATGCTCCTTGTCATCAACATTGAAAGTAACTTTTCCTTTATTGCAATCAATAACAGCCCCTGTGGTGTTAAGAAAAGGTCTCCCAAGAATAATAGACATATTATCATCTTCAGGCATTTCCAACACAACAAAATCAGTTAATATCAAGCAGTTATTAGTAACTCGAACAGGAACATCCTCACATATACCAACAGGAATAGCAGTAGATTTATCAGCCACTTGCAAAGATATATCAGTCGGTATCAACTTATCTAAATAAAGTCTCTTGTAGAGAGAAAAAGGCATAACACTAACACCCGCTCCCAAATCACATAGAGCAGTTCTAACATAGTTATTCTTAATAGAACAAGGAATGGTGGGTATACCTGGGTCGCCCAACTTCTTTGGAACTTTGCCATTGAAAGTGTAATTAGCAAGCATAGTGGAAATCTCCTCATTAGGAATTTTCCTTTTGTTAGAGACAATATCTTTCATATACTTTGAATAAGGAGGCAATTTAATAGCATCAGTCAAAGGGATTTGCAAGAATAAAGGTTTCATCCAATCGCAAAATTTATTATAGTGTTCTTCTTCCTTTGATTTTAGTTTCTTAGCAGGAAAAGGCATTTGCTTTTGTACCCAAGGTTCCCTTTCATTACCATGTTTCTTAGCAATAAAATCTTCTCTAGTATACTTTTTATTTTTAGCATGCTTTTCAGGTTCATCTTCAATTTCTTCTTTATCAGAAGCATCATTCTTATCATTATCTTTATCATGTTCATTACCACTTTCAGTTTCAGCATCAGAAATAGAAATACTATTAGGATCATTAACAGGTTCAGAGGATTCTACGACAGTTTTATGTTTCTTCTTCTTTGTCTTAGAAGGAGCACTAGGTTCAATTCGTTGAGAATCTTGTTCAACTCTTTTGGGATGCCCCTCAGGATATAGAGGATACTGGGTGGAAACACCGCCTCTAGTTGTTACTTCATAAGCATGTTTCTTTTTAGAATTATTTTTTAACAAGTCATTTTGCACTTTAATGAGTTGATCAATTTGAGTTTGAACCATATGAAAATGTTTAACAAGCATCTTAACATCATTGGAGGTTCTCTCCACAATATCATGCAAATTACTAATAGCTTGAGAATTTTCCATTAGATGATTCTCTACTCTCATATTAAAATTTTCTTGCTTAACAATATAATTATCAAACTCATCTAAGCATTGAGCAGGAGGTTTTGAATACGGAATATCTTCCCTAGTAAAGCGTTGAAGAGAGTTTACCTCAATCGTGGATGAAGGGGGAATTATCTTACATAAATCTTCTATGGGAGGTAAGTTCTCCACATCTTCAGATTTAATACCTTTCTCCTTAAGAGATTTCTTGGCTTCCCTCATATCTTCATCATTTAATTTAATCAAACCCCTCTTCTTCAATATCGGCGTCTGACGAGGCGGTTCCTCGGCAATGCCCACCATGAGGGGCTTGGGTTTTAGAGAAAGGCGACGACGGAAGTTCCGGGAGCGAGGTGGTACATGACGTACCCAGGTTCACGTCCCCGCGGTGGAGGATCGCTACGTCCTGCTAGCAATCCAGTATATGAATATAGGTGTACAGGGGGCCGCCATATGCGGAGTTGTTGGATCTAGTCTAGTTCTAATCCGCTTGTTGCGGTTTCTAGACGTGTCGCCTCTATGATTATGTTTCTGGTTGTGTCCTAAGGGGTGCCCCTGCCTGGCTTTACATATCAGCCAAACTAGGGTTTACAAGAGTCCTAGTAGGATTCGTATTGGAGTCTTCTTTCCTTGTAGTCCAAGTTGTTAACGCGTGCAGGTCCAGCTTGTCGAGTCCTTGTGCTGGTCCAGCTTCATAGTTTGCACCGGGTATGGCAATGTCGAGTACTCGAAGGGTTATGCCCACGTTAGTAGCCCCCGAGTGCCTGGCCGAAGTGAAGCTTCGGGCAGGGATTAAAGTTGCCATCGACCGAATGCCTTGATCTTCTACTGAGTCTTGAATCTTGTGCTTGATGCAGAGTCGAAGTTGCTTTCTGTCGGGTGCGTGAAGCGCTCCCGATTGTCTTCGCTGAATGTCTTGATCATCTGTTGAATCTTGTGCTTGATGTAGAGTCGAAGTTGCTTTCTGTCGGGTACGCGAAGCGCTCCCGATGGGAGTAGCCCCCGAGTCTATGGGCGGGTGCTTGCAGCCACGCATAGACTCAAGTTGTACTACTCGAAGGTCTTGATGTTGATGTCGATGAGGCTTCCATTTTTTTATCGGGTGCGCGATTAGCGCTCCCGATGGGAGTAGCCCCCGAGCCTGTAGATAAATATGAAATAGTTATGTATAGGGTGTTAAAAATGCTAAGTCAAATACCGTAGATGTCTCGGAGGAGCCGATGATTTGGATGATGGCCTAGAGGAGCCGATGATTTGGATGATGGCCCAGAGGAGCCGATGATTTGGATGATGGCCTAGAGGAGCCGATGATTTGGATGATGGCCTAGAGGAGCCGATGATTTGGATGATGGCCCAGAGGAACCGATGATTTGGATGATGGCCTAGGAGGAGCCGATGATTTGGATGATGGCCCAGAGGAACCGATGATTTGGATGATGGCCCAGGAGGAGCCGATGATTCGGATGATATCCAGGAGGAGCCGATGATTCGGATGATATCCAGGAGGAGCCGATGATTTTTATCGGGTGCGCATCCAGCGCTCCCGATGGAAGTAGCCCCCGAGTCTGGGCACTGATGCTTGCAACCGTGAATAAACTCAAGTCGAAATAGGTATTTTGGCTACTTCATCCAAGTGTTTGGATTGTGTAGTCGAGACCTTTTGTTCGGTAGATACATGTATATGTACTTTTACCGTGTTAATGCCGTTGGCAAATTTTGAAGGAGCAAATCTTAATTGCCCGTTTAGACGTATGTGTATTCGTTGGTCAGCAAATTATTTGAGTGATCAGCTCGTGTTGCAGGTCTTGCTAAACCCGTTGTATGCGTAACTTTGCTTTCAACCGATGCATGTCTTGACCGTGGGTCGTTTTCGTACGTGTTTCATGATCCTTGCTATCTGCGGCACTCTTTGAGGCATCTATAGCAAAGGAAAAGAGAAAGGTCCCCGTTGCTTCATGATCCTTTCTATTTGCGGCACTCTTTGAGGCATCTATAGCAAAGGACAAGAGAAAGGTCCCTGTTGCTTCATGATCCTTGCTATTTGCGGCACTCTTTGAGGCATCTATAGCAAAGGACAAGAGCAAGGTCTTCGTTGATTTTGCATCATAGCAATCGTAATTTCAGAGGCTTTTTCATTATCCTTGCTATCTGCGGCACTCTTTGAGGCATCTATAGCGCAGGAAAAGAGCAAGGTATTCGTTGCTTCATGATCCTTGCTATCTGCGGCACTCTTTGAGGCATCTATAGCGAAGGAAAAGAGCAAGGTCTTCGTAATAATCTTCAAGGGACCGTGAGCATAGTCAAATCTTCAAGGGACCGTTAGCACAGCCGAATCTTCAATGGACTGTGAGCACAGTCAAATCTTCAAGGGGCTGTGAGCATAGTCAAATCTTCAAGGGACCGTTAGCACAGCCGAATCTTCAATGGACTGTGAGCACAGTCAAATCTTCAAGGGGCTGTGAGCACAGTCGAATCTTCAAGGGACTGTGAATAGAGTCGAATCTTCAAGGGAATGTGAGCCCCGAGGTTCGTTGTAATATATGAACAAGGTTCCTGACGATACAGTTCGGGTGTCCCGAATTACTGCAATTCTTCAAAACTTGAGTCTTCATATCTTCTCGGGTTCCAGCGAACCGGCGCTCCCGATGGGAGTAATAGTCTTCATATCTGCTTGGGTTCCAGCGAACCGGCGCTCCCGATGGGAGCAATAGGTCTTCATCCGAGGAGGTGCTCGACTCGGGTCTTCTGCTTGTAGATGCCGATGAATTTTTGTTGTTGTCGTCGGCAGCCCCCGAGTATTCGGGTGTGCTAACTGTCACCGTCTTCTCGTCTTCGTCCGAGGAGTAGTGAAATCCGTCGAAGTAGTGAAGTCCGTACGTGCAAGTTAGTTGCGCGCTCTTGCTTGATCACCATGTCGCGGAGTCACTCGTAGCGCCAGAGTATTTGTGATAGCGATGAGGCTGTCCCAGACGGTGGAGTCAAAATATACTGCAGAGTAGACTGATAACTTGCCGATGCAAATGCTGCTGCTGATCTCTTTTTCTTCTTCTTCACGTGGAGTATCATGGTTATTGGTTGATTGCTGTTTTGCGCATGCAATTAGCATCTTGGCCGCTAATTTCATGCAGGCAGACTCTCCAAGCGTGCCGTACTTCGCTGATTGCTCGTGGTTTTCCCGAACGTGAAGCAATGGGTCTGCTGCCTGCCTTGGTACTTGCCGGGCTGAACTGAACCCGGACCGAAGACGGCTGCTGTTTCCAAGTTTGGACACAGATCGGGATGACGACATGTGCTGGGCGGCCAATCTGATGCTTCCTGGAGAGTTCGCATGATACCGATTCAGTGACACCTTTGGCTAACGCGATCCATGTGCGTGCTGATCGATGACTCCTTATTTGACCTTCCTGCTCAATCAGTATTGCTTGAACCCGAGTGAGCCGTCGGGTGCACGCGTAGCGACGAGTGGACTATCAAGCCAGAGTCCTGCCACGTGGAAATTGGGATTCCGCGTTGCCGCCTTCACCTTTCCCGGCGAGATCCACAGATCGGATCCTACGACGGCGCATGATTACCGCCACAAATAGTTAATCTGCACCGCGCGCCTGGTAGCGCTGATGTTGGGCCTCGGGCGTGGTGATCATGCTTCTCAGCGACGTAGTAGATCTTGACGTAGTATCTTGACGTAGTAGATGTTGGGCCTCGGGCGTGGCGATCACATCTTCTTGAATTCCAGCGTGGATTCTAGCGAACCAGCGCCCAGCGAACCGGCGCTCCTGACGTGGCCGATGAAAAGGACGCGGTTGATATAGCCGATCCACTGCGGGTGAGCATCCGAATATATCCAGTCCATAACGTCGGGCTCGCGACAGACGAGCCCCCAGTATGACGACTGCGTGACGGCGGGCGCGGTCAGAGTAGTCAACGGACGAGCTCCCGAATATATCGAGTCCGCGATGCAACAAGCGAGCCCCAAGCGTGGCGACTGTGCATGGTGAAGCAGTCGAAGCTTGTTCCGATCTGCAGTCATATTACGACGCAAAAACTGATATTTCGGTTTCGGATGTTCATTGCTAATAGACTTCGGTTGACTTGATCCATACAAGGGAGAAGCACAGCCGATGAAGATGGCGCAGCGAACGTGTGTCGGGTGCAATCGATATAACAGGTCCGTCCCCGAATATGGCGAGCACATGATGGCGAGGTATTTCCTCTGGACTACTGTCGCGCTGACGCAGTATCCTATGGCCTTGATCTTCCTTTTCTTTTCTTCCCTTACGCCTGTTGGTGCTCCACAGTCTCGCTTGGTTAAGGCAGTTCCTGGCCTTTAACGTAGCAGCATAAATCTTGTCAGGAGACATGGCCACGCGAGGCGACCAAGAATCGAATAGGGCTTTTCCTTTTCCTTGGAAGTTGCGATCTAGACTCTTTTCTTTTCTCGTTCTCCTATTTTTTCTTCTCTTCTCTGTGATCAGTAGTGCAGCCGATGGCTTGATCAATCGAACGAGTAGATCACTAGAACAAATAGGTCCTTGCCGCCTGCAGGTTGACTTCTTCCTAGATGCGATCTGGACACGTTGATGATGACGAATCTTGACTTCTTTTTTCTCGATTTCAGCGATCTTGCCGATGATGTTGATGATAAACTTGATGGATCTCGCCCGGATGACAAAATCCAGTCGTCGCGTTTCCCACAGACGACACCAATTGACGAGGCGGTTCCTCGGCAATGCCCACCATGAGGGGCTTGGGTTTTAGAGAAAGGCGACGACGGAAGTTCCGGGAGCGAGGTGGTACACGACGTACCCAGGTTCACATCCCCGCGGTGGAGGATCGCTACGTCCTGCTAGCAATCCAGTATATGAATATAGGTGTACAGGGGGCCGCCATATGCGGAGTTGTTGGATCTAGTCTAGTTCTAATCCGCGGGTTGCGGTTTCTAGACGTGTCACCTCTATGATTATGTTTCTGGTTGTGTCCTAAGGGGTGCCCCTGCCTGGCTTTATATATCAGCCAAACTAGGGTTTACAAGAGTCCTAGTAGGATTCGTATTGGAGTCTTCTTTCCTTGTAGTCCAAGTTGTTAACGCGTGCAGGTCCAGCTTGTCGAGTCCTTGTGCTGGTCCAGCTTCATAGTTTGCACCGGGTATGGCAATGTCGAGTACCCGAAGGGTTATGCCCACGTCAGCGTCGAAGTTGGTTCAGGTATAGTCCAATCATCATGATTCCGGCCTATTTTAGCCAATAATTTTTCATCTTCATCTGGAGTTCTTTTCCTGAAAACACAACCAGCACAACTATCCAAATATGCTCTAGACTCAACGGTTAGTCCACTATAAAATATGTCAAGTAAATCATGCTTTTCCAAATCATGTCCGGGTCGAGCTCTGATAAGAGAGCAAAATCTTGCCCAAGCTTCAGGCAATTTCTCTCCATCTTCCTGGTCAAAGCTATAAATTTTCTGTAAAGCAGCATGTTGAGCACTAGCAGAAAGTATTTCCGAAAGAAAATACCAAGCAAATCACCTGGACTTTTAATAGAACCAGGAGGTAAATTATTATACCAAATTTTAGCATCATCCTTTAATGAGAAAGGAAAAATTTTAGCAACAAAATAAGTACGCATCTTGACATCATCAGAAAACAAGCTACTCATAGAAGAAAGTTCATTCATGTGTTCTACGGCACTTTCTTTTTCAGTAGCACAAAAGGGTGCTTTCTCTACAATAGCTATATGAGATAGATCAAGAGAAAAATCATAATCTTTATCCTTAATGTTTATAGAAGATGTGGCAAATTTAGGATCAGGAGACAGCTTATATCTAACAGTATGTTGTGCGAGAAACTTTTTAATTTTTCTTGCATCAGTAATAGCATTGCATTTATCAATAAAATCATCATTAAGCTCCACATAATCCTCATCAGGATCATCACTAGAATAATCAACAGACTCAGGTGAATTAACAGGTGTAGCAGCATTAGGAGTTTCAGTATTTTCAATTTGTCTAGACCTAGCAATTGTAGCATCTAGAAAAGATCCCAATGAACCACTATCATCAAGCACAGCAGAAACATTATCAATATTATGAGAATTTTCAGATTCAGCAGAAGTACCAGCAAGTGAAGCTTGCGGCGGTGAAACAAGTTGACTTATCACAGATGGTGAATCAAGAGTAGCAGAGGTACTCAGAGTTGTACCTTTTCTTGTAGTGGATGGTAATATGGTGACTTTAGGATCGCGAGACTTACCCATGATGGAGAATTTGCAGCGAACAATATCAATCCAAGTGAACTTCCAAATAAAGCTATGCTCCCCGGCAACGGCGCCAGAAAATAGTCTTGATGACCCACAAGTATAGGGGATCGCAACAGTCTTCGCGGGAAGTAAAACCCAATTTATTGATTCGACACAAGGGGAGACAAAGGATACTTGAAAGCCTTAACAGTGGAGTTGTCAATTCAGCTGCACCTGGAAACAGACTTGCTCGCAAGAGTTTATCAGTAGTAACAGTTTATAGCAGTAGCAGTAGTGAAATAACAACAGCATAATAACAAAGACAGCAGTAGTGATTATAGTAAACAACAGGATTAAAATACTGTAGGCACAGGGATGGATGACGGGCGTTGCATGGATGAGAGAAACTCATGTAACAATCTAAGCAGGGCATTTGCAGATAATAATAAAACGGTGTTCAAGTACAAAGCAATCCATAGGCATGTGTTCCGTATATAGTCGTACGTGCTCGCAATGAGAAACTTGCGCAACATCTTTTGTCCTACCAGCCGGTGGCAGCCGGGCCTCTAGGCAATCTACTGGATATTAAGGTACTCCTTTTAATAGAGTACCGGAGCAAAGAATTAACACTCCGTGAACACATGTGATTCTCACATCGCTGCCATCCCCTCCGGTTGTCCCGATTTCTGTCACTTCGGGGCCTCGGGTTCCGGACAGCGACATGTGTATACAACTTGCAGGTAAGATCATAAAACAATGCATATCATCATGAAACAATAACATGTTCAGATCTGAGATCATGGCACTCGGGCCCTAGTGACAGGCATTAAGCATAGTTGCAACAATATCATCAAAGTACCAATTACGGACACTAGTCACTATGCCCTAACAATCTTATGCTATTACATGACCAATCTCATCCAATCCCTACCATCCCCTTCAGCCTACAGCGGGGGAATTACTCACACATGGATGGGGGAAACATTGCTGGTCGATGGAGAGGCGTCGATGGTGATGATGGCGATGATCTCCTCCAATTCCCCGTCCCGGCGGAGTGCCAGAACGGAGTTTCTGGTCCCGAGATGGAGTTTCGCGACGGTGGCGGCGTACTGGGAGGTTTCTGGCGGCTTCGACTTCTCGTCTCGCGTTTTTAGATCGAAACCCTTAAGTAGTACAGAGGAGGGCGTCGGAGGCCAGCCGAGGAGGCCACACAGTAGGGCGGCGCGCCCCCCTCCTGGGCCGCGCCGGCCTAGTGTGTGGGGGCCTCGGGCCTCCACCTGGCTTGCCCTTCTGGCTCCGTAATTCTTCTGGAAAAATAAACCTTCGACATAAATTCCGAGGATTTTCCTGAAAGTTGGATTTCTGCACAAAAATGAGACACCAGAGCAATTCTGCTGAAAACAGCGTTAGTCCGTGTTAGTTGTATCCAAAATACACAAATTAGAGGCAAAACAATAGCAAAGTGTTCGGGAAAGTAGATACGTTTTGGACATATCACCCGTCCTCTCCCCGATCCAGCGGGCAACGGAGGTGTGGTAGATATCCCCCAAATCCCAGCAGCACGGCGGCGTGGTGGTGGTGGTGGAGGAAAAAACTGCAGTGCTTTGCCTAAGCCGGAGCAGCGTATGGTGGAGGAGAGGGGGGCGGCCAGGGTTTAGACTGAGGGATGGGCTGCGCCCCTTCCCCCTCCCCTCTTTATATAGGGGCGGAGGTCGGTTGGGGTGCCCCCCCACGCTCCCATCTCACCTAGGTCCGGCGGCCACAAGGAGGAGGGGGAAACTTCCCCCCCCCCCCCCCCCCCCAAGATGATCCCCCCATATGGTTTTGGGGAAACCCTAAGGGGTGGCCGGCCTGGGCCTTGGGGCTTGGTGCGCCTGGCCCATTAGGGCAAGGCAGCACCCCCTCGGCCCATGGTTTCCTCCCTAGGTCATGGACCCCATGGTGGACCCCTCTGGAACCTTCTAGAACCTTCCAGTCTATCACCAGAAAAATTCCGAACTTTTTCCGAAACCTAGAAATCAACTTCCCTTATATGAATCTTATTCTCCGGACCATTCCAGACCTCCTTGTGATGTCCTGGATCCCATCCGAGACTCCGAACAAACTTCGGTCTCCATCTCATATTCCGAATCTACTTATGCGACATCGAACCTTAAGCGCGTCACCCTACGGTTCGTGAACTATGCAGACATGGTCGAGACTCCTCTCCGAGCAATAACCAATAGCGGGATCTGGAGATCCATAATGGCTCCCACATATTCAATGACTTAGTGATCGATTGAACCATTTACATACGATATCGATTCCTTTTGTCACGCGATACTTTACTTGTCCGAGGTTCGATCATCGGTATCTCCATACCTAGTTCAACCTCGTTACCGACAAGTACTCTTTACTCGTACCGTGGTATGTCATCTCTTGTGAACCATTCACATGCTTGCAAGCTAATTAGACAACATTTCACCGAGAGGGCCCAGAGTATATCTATCCGTCATCGGGATGGACAAATCCCACTATTGATCCATATGCCTCAACTCACACTTTCCAAATACTTAATCCCATCTTTATAACCACCCATTTACGCAATGGCGTTTGATGTAATCAAAGTACCCTTCCGGTGTAAGTGATTTACATGATCTCATGGTCGAAGGACTTAGGCAACTATGTATTGAAAGCTTATAGCAAATTGAACTTAATGACTTGATCTTATGCTACGCTCATATGGGTGTGTGTCCATTATATCATTAAACCAATGACATAACCTTGTTATTAATAACATCCAATGTTCATGATCACGAAACCATGATCATCTATTAATCAACAAGCTAGTTATACAAGAGGCTTACTATGGACTCCTTGTTGTTTACATAACACACATGTATCAATGTTTCGTTTAATACAATTATAGCATGGTATGTCAACATTTATTATAACCACAAAGATATTATAATAACCACTTTATTATTGCCTCTTGGGAATATCTCCAACACAACGTAACAAAAGTGATATTGAAACCCGGTTTGAGTAAGATCGCCTCCAGATAACGCCATTCTACTCGGTCGTAAGCCTTCATCATATCCAGCTTTACAGCACAGGAATAATTCTCCCCCTTCTTCCTCCTTTTCATAGAATGCACACTTTCGAAAGCCACCAACACATTGTCGGTGATAAGGCGTCCAGGGACGAAAGCACTCTGTTCCTCGCTAACAATTTTATCTAGGATACCCCTCAGACGATTTGAAATTGCTTTAGCTGCTATCTTATACAGAACAGGACACAGAGATATCGGCCGGTACTGTGATATTTGCTGCGGGTTGCGAACCTTTGGAATCAAGGTAATAGAAGTATCATTCAGCCCGACAGGTAAATCACCACCATTCAGGAACTCCAAAATTGCTGGGGCACTATTTTGTGTTGAACAAGATTCCAATGACGCTGGAAAAAACCCGCCGTGAAACCATCCACCCTTGGAGCTTTCGAGGGCGCCATCTGAAATAACGCCACCCTCACCTCTTCTGAACTAAATGGATTAGTTAGTAATTCATTCATTCCCATAGAAACCTTCTCCGGAACAAAGTCCAACAGCTCCCCAAGATCACTAAAATCTTGGGAGGTATATAGATTCTGATAAAAAGCCTGAACCTCACATTTATCCCCCACTTCATTCACACATACTGAACCATCCAGCCTTCTCAAATTTGCAATTTTGTTGATTCTTTTTCGCTGAGCTGCTTGTGCATGGAAGTATGCAGTATTCCGGTCTCCCTCCTTGAGCCATCGGACACGCGACCTCTGCCGCATCCAAGTTTCTTCTTGGCGAAGAGCCTCCCGTAACTGCTTGACAATACTTTTTTTTTTCAGTTGTCGGTCCACGACCCACAGACTGACGGCGCAGCTTGTCCAATTTCTGCTGCAGCTTACGGACTTTCTTTGCAAGGCACCAAATTCTTTTGCACCCCACGGCTCCAACTCCCTTTGTAGTGACTGCAGAGAATCAACTACTCCTTGAAGCCCTTGCTAGCTTGATTTTTCAGCCAGGAGTCGGTAACAATCTTGTCGTAGTCCACATGCGACTGCCACACATTCTCGTATCTGAACTGTTTCGGCCTCAGCCGCACACCATTCAAAGACTCTCTAAATTCTGCCAGCACCAAACAATGGTCGGACTCCGTAGTACTGATATGGCGTACCGACGTATGCTCATAGCGCTGCCGAAATTCTTCATTAGCTAGGGCACGGTCTAAGCGAGCTTTTACATTAGCTTGCCCCGCTTGTCTGTTATCCCATGTAAATGGTACACCCGTCCAGCCCATATCTTGTAACGAGCAATCCTCAATCACCTCTCGAAAGGCACGCATTTGCCACTCTGGTCTAGGATTCCGACACAAATGTTCAGAACCATACATGGTCTCATTGAAATCTCCCATGCATAACCAATGCCCCTCCGATAGCAAGAGAAACTCCGCCCTAAGAGCATCTCCACCGACGGCTCCGATAGCGATTTGGGGTCCGGGTCGTTATTGGGCTCGCACCATTGCGCCCCAAACGGTGCCGGCTAGTTTTCGAGCCCAATAGAATCGCCGGCATCCCCGTGCCGGCCCATTGGCCAAGGGCGTGAATCGGGCGCGCCGGCGCCTCGCGGAACGATGGTTTTCATGGGTGGGGGTGCCTTGGCAGCGAGAGGACGCGATGGTTCGCATCGGCCGCGATGCGGGAAGGTTGGTCATCGGCGTTTAATGGTCTCCCGCGCGGAAACCAAGGTGGCCACGAGGGCAGCTACTGGCCACACGGCGTCCAGTTGCCTACGCCGACGTAAATGCGGGTAGTTGCCACCGCTATATAGTACGTATGCCGTCCACCACCGCAGTGCTATCCTTTCATCTCCACCACCGCCGCCACTCCATTCTCTCCTCTACACCTCAAAATGCCGAGCCGTATGAAGACCACCTACTCGATGCTTAGCCTCAACGGCCGCGCGCTGCCTCCACCACCACCGCAGCCGCAGCCCGCCGCGGAGTACAGCTCCGACGAGAACGAGGACCCACGGTTTGTGGCGTGGCACGAGGCCTACGTCGCAGACGCAGAAGCAGAGGCGGCGGAGGAGGAGGCGCAGTGGGGCGAGCCGTCGCAGGCCCCCGCTCACCCGGCGCAGGCGGTGATACTCGTGTCGCTGAACGAGCAGCGCTACCAACGGTTGAAGGAGGAGGAGCGCGAGTTCGTCAACAACGTGAACCTGGAGCACGTCTTCGAGATCTCACGCCAGCGAGCGGCCACGGAGGAGGCGGGACGCCTCCTCACGGAGGCGGAGCGACAGAAGCTCGCAGAGCTCAATGCTCATCGCTACTACGAGGCATTCGCCCGCAAGCAGGCGAGGCGTGCCGAGATCGAAGCTTCTCGAGAAAGGCTGGAAGCGCGGGGACAGCGCCGCCGGCAAGCTCCTGCGACGCCGGCCGCCATGCTCCACCACCAGATGCGCGAAGCAAGGGACGAGAAGTGGGCACAGACGCAGGCGGCAAAGGCGAAGAACAACGACAAGGTAGGGCCATCGAGCGCCCCAACCAACGGCCAGTATATCAGGATTAAGTTTAAGTTTTATTCATATTTAAATTCAAGTTACTTTTGTATAAATTTCGTATGAATTTCATACGAATTTCGGTTTTTAAATGTCATTTGAAATTTCAAAATCTATCGAGGCTGACGTATGGGGCGCTGGTGTGGGAGCAGCATCCCAAATAGAGGATGTTGTGTCGGCGCTCCCCATACGGTAGTGCTGGCGCCTATTTGGGGCCTGCCGGTGAAGATGCTCTAATTACTGGTGATATGTTCTTCTTCAACGGAGCAAAGTTTGATATTTTGCTAAGAGCATCTCCAGCCGTCTCCCCGACGAGGCCCCCAAGACGACTTTTTTTCATCCAGATGGACGAAAACGGCCCAGTCGCGCCCCCGGTTCCTCGTTTTCGTCCGGATTAGGCCTTTCATCCATCCGGGGAGCCAAGGCCATCCCCGCCCCCCGGGGAGCGCTCGGGAACTCCGGACGAAACGAAAGCGCGGGAAACGCCGATCAGTCTTCGCCGGACGTGTAGCTTCCACGCGGCGAGTTAATGTCATCGCCTCGGTTTCACGCGCGTCTACCTATATTTATGTCCGAACTACCGCGTCTGGCCGCACTCACCATGCCGGCCGCCCTGTTCTCATCTTCTCAAATCTTCCCCAATCTCGAGCAAAGCTAGCCGACAATGGCGAACGACGGCACTGCCAACAATGGCTTCGGCCGCCGCTCTCTCCACCAATGGGAGGGCCGGCTCCTCCACATGGCGGGCTACCCGGCGCCGCCGGACTTCCGCGCGCCGGGAGGATGTCGACTCAGCGCGGGCGGCGTCCCGATCCCGCCGCCGCCGATGGGTCGGGCAACCCTCGAGGCGGAGATCAACGCGCAGTGACGAGCAGCGCGCGGATCCGCGCTTCTTCCCCGGTGCAGGTACGAGCGCGAACTCACCGCGTATGATGGCCCTCCTCCTCCTCCGACAAAGAACAACGCCGCCGGCCGCCACCGGTGGTGGAGCGCGCCTGGCTGCACCCTCGCCAATATGCTCGCGCACATCGAGGGTGGGAACTCCCCAGTTCTAAGGATGCCACCGCCGGAGGCGGCTACCGTGTCACATCGACACGGTAGTTCCTGGACGCCGAGGAGGATGGCGACGTCCTCCTCCTCGTCAGGATCCAGGTCCGCCTCTAGGTCCGGCGGATCGACACCTCCTGCGGCGACTCCGCGCTACCCCGTCAAGCAGGAGCCGGCGTCTCCAACGCCAACATGAGGGCGCAACAGCGGTGCCCTCGTCATCCGCGACCAGTCGGCTTCTCCATCGCGCGGGCGGAAGAGGAATACCGCGAAGAAGGAGGTCGCCGCCACATCCGCCGCCAACCAGCTCGCTGGAGGACGCCGCGCTGGAGGAGGCGATCGCTAGGTCGCTGCAATACTTGGTGCCTGCCGACAACACCCTCCCCATCGACGCCGCGCTGGAGTGGTCCAGGCGGGACTGGGAGCGCCAGGAGGCGGCTGCTGGACCTGGCCGCCGCGCGGCGACTCGCCGTCTCAGCAAGGAACGCCGTGCCCAAGAACGCGCCGCTGATAAAACTGGAGGAGAGCAGCGACGATGACCTGTACCGGCCGACGCCGCCACGCACCGGCGACCCAGGCCAGGGTTCCAGCCGATGGCACGAGGCGCCGCCGCCCGAGGACGCCGGGAACTCCAGCGACAACGACGATGGCGGCAACTACACGGCCTTCTACCACCATTTCGGCATGTAGAAGGCCGCTTTTAGTTTAAGTTTTAGTTTGCCTAACGCCGAATTCAAATATATGTACGAATTCACCCTATTTATGTACGAACTGGCCTATATAAATACCATTAAATTTCGCTTATGTTTGAATGAGTTTCGCCCAATTTTATCTGAATTCGGTGTATTTTTTCAAAAACTTTCATCCATCCTAAACTCGCCACTAGGAAAATGGGCCTCCCTAGATCAAACTTTTATCCAATCCGGCCCTAAATAGCGCCGGATTTCGGTCTGGGAAGGCCCAACGGCTGGGATGCTCTAAGGGCATCTCCAGCGGTGCGACGTAAACGGACGCTGAGCGACCGTTTGTGTCCGCCGTGACCGGAAATGCGTCTGGCACCACCTCCAGCGGGGCGACGCAAAGTGACCGGGCCGTCCGCGGAGACGCAAACCTGGCCCAAATATGCGCCAGGTTTGCTTCTCGGCGGACGCTGCGCGGACGCGCAAAGTGTCCGCTCGGTCCTCGCGCGGGCCCGCCTGGCAGCGGCACAACAATTTCCGCGGTATTACTTCTGGGCGGCGCGTTGCAGCCTTTGCAGGGGCTGAGTTAATGGTGTGCCTCGACTTCCGCGAGCGTGCGCAGCTAGTACGCGTTGCACTGGCAGGCCATTGAAGGCGAAATGACGACGGAGCCTCTTAAAGGGACGCTGCCGGCGCCCATTTCCCCGATCAAAACCATTGCCAAAATCCCACAGTAGCCACCACACCGACGCCATGGGGAAGAAATGCTGGCCGTTCAGGAAGACGAAGAACGGCCAGGAGGCTAGCGGCTCGCGTTCCGGCAAGAAGGCGCGGGTCGGCCGGTACGTCCGCGTTGACCTCGTGCGGCAGCTATGGGAGGAAAACCGGCCGGTACCAGAACTCGCGGCGCGGGCCGGTCCCCCACCCCCCCCCCCCCCGTGACGTGCGAGGGCCGAGAGCGGCGGGACGAGGTGCGCCACCGCCGCGCGGTCTTGCCGCCGGATCTGCGGGAGGATCCGGCGTACGCGCTAAACTCCTACAACTGGATTTGCTTCGGGACGTGGGAGTTCGACGCGCGGCGCCGCGCTGCCTACCTCGCCGACGTAGACTACTTCGAGCGCGAGATCGCCATAAGAAGAGAACGACCACGAGGACGCGGACGAGGACGGCGACGAGGACGAGGACGGCGACGTGACCATGCCGCAGTACGACCACGGCGACGGCGGACCGGCGTGGGATCCGGAGACCCAGCCGCCGGACATTTGTGGGACGGGCTCGCAATCCAGCTCCGCGAGTCAGCGCTCGCGCAGGGGAGGCCGGCGACTCCTCCGGCCACGCCGACGCGTTCCAACGTCCGCGCTCCGCCTGCTGCTCCAGCGTGGGATCCCTAGCCACAGCCTCCTGCCCATGCGGCGGTACCTCCTCCACTGTCGGCGTACGAGCTTCCATGGACGACGCCGCAGCTGATTGACCTCGTCAGCGACGACGACCAGTAGACAGCGCGCATTTTAGCACGCTTTTATGTCCTTTTTATCTCATGTAAAATTATGGCGTATGAATGAAAAAAAAAATTATGCATCGTACCGCTGGAGCCACCCCCGATACAAACGGACACCCGGACGGTTTCGACCATTTGGCCTGACGCAAAGTCCGTTTCGACGTCCGAAATGCGTCGCGCCGCTGGAGGTACCTAAGGCAGAGAGGTGCAGAACATGCTCGCGCTAGCTAGGCATTCAATCCAACGGGCCCGCGCACAGTCTAGCAAAGAAGAAAAGAGATGGCAGCAGCAGCAAGGCTTTTGGTTTGGCCGCCCCACTCACTCGATAGGCAGGCTGGCACTGGTCTAGCCATGCTCTGTTCCTCTGCCTCCCCACCCCGCTGGTCGTAGGCTAGCGCAGCCCCTGTATCGTTGGCGCCACTCTCCATGGCTATCTAAGGGTATCTCCAACGCCGCGATGCATTTAAATATCCGTGAACGTCTATTTGTGTCGCGCTGCGGACGCTAAAATGACCGTTTTTGTCCGCGCCGTCCGTTTGCGTCTGGGGCTGCTCCAGCGAGGTGACGCATTTA
This sequence comes from Lolium perenne, assembly GCF_019359855.2. Lineage (NCBI taxonomy): Eukaryota > Viridiplantae > Streptophyta > Magnoliopsida > Poales > Poaceae > Lolium > Lolium perenne. The sequence continues at coordinate 126,833,987 of NC_067248.2, forward strand.
TTTATTTTCTTTATTTTTCCTCTTCTCCATTTAAACATAGTTCCAAATATTAGATATTGAAACATGATTTTACACAAACTAACACATAGTTTGGAACATGAGTTACACAAACAAACACATAGTTTGAACCATGGTCGACACAAATATAAAATAAAAAAAAGAAACCAGTTGTGTTGATTTCCGTATGTTCGCTGCCAAGAAAGAACATTCGAGGGCACACCCAATCACCCAAACTGGAAAATCCTGCGACGACGAGGAGGGCGCAGGCGACAGCGAGCGTGGGGCCGTAGTTGATCCACCACGGCGGCCCCTGCCCCGGCTACGGGGGCGCCCAGGGCCGCGGCCTTGACCGCCTCGTCGGCCACCAGGACGGGCCATGGACTTCCTCGCGGGCCTGGCTGCATCGCAAGAACACCTAGGCGGCGCTATGGTCGAGCTTTGTGGCGGCTATAGTTTCTTTGGAGGAGTGGATGAGGAAGAAGAACGCGCGGCCCCTTTATATAGGCCGGCGGCATGCGGTGGCCACGGAACGCGTGCCGTCGCCATTAACGTGGTTGGCGGAGGTGGGCGGCCGCTCGGTAGCCGAGGCATCGCCATTAACGTGACACAGACTGCCGAAGCGACGCAACGGCACCAGTCGCTAGCGCGTTTAAGAAGACGCATTGACGCAGGGTCGCTGCCAGGCGGGCCCGACGAAACGTCCGTCAGACGCAAGTGGACACTTTCCGCGTCCGCCAGAGACGCATCCGATGCGCATATTTGGGCCAGGTTTGCGTCTCCGCGGACGGCCCGGTCACTTTGCGTCGCTCCGCTGGAGGCGGTGCCAGACACATTTCCGCGACCGTTTGCGTCGCGCCGCTGGAGATGCCCTAAGTAAAACGAGGGTAGCTTCAGTTGTCACCATTTTCCTTCACGCTGATAAGAAATGATTAAAATCTCAGTTCAGTAACCCGATACAAACTAATTGGTCTGTCTGCCTGGATGCATTTACAGCCTAATTTTAAGTTCATAATGTGTTCACGCGGAAAACAAAGAAACGAGTCAGCGCCTCCTATCCTCAACTACTCGGCCCGAGGCCCGCCCACCACACCAATTCGCGTCCCTCCCTCTCCATTGCAACTCTAGGGCGATCTCGACATGTGCCCTGCCGCTCGTCATTGTGGACACCTTTTTTTCGGCCCGCAACTCACCGGAGGACACAATTGGTGCCGATGTTGTGGACTGACCTTGTTGGCCTCGTTGCAGTCCCTGCCCTGCCGTTCTTTCTCTCGGAACCACCGATCGACATCGACATCTGTGACCTGTTTGGCCAATTGCTCGGTAGGAACCCCTAGAACATTTTTGGCCATTTCACGGCAAGTAGGCAGCCCATTGATCCATTATTGTTGCCCTGCAGATGGACCTCATGTAGATGATCGACTTCTTTGTCAAGGAAGCCCTAGACAACTCGTTGAGGAGGATTCAGACGACTCTTCGAGATCATGGTTGTCACGACCTCAATCATCGACGAGCACACTAAGAGGCAGAGGCCGATGCATAGGGGCTCGTCTAGGACTTGCAGGGGAAACTAGTTGCACGATCGAGAGGGTGACCACTTCCGATTGTATCGGGACTACTTCCACCCCACGAAGCCGGTCTTCACGAAGGACCTGTTCTAGCGATGCCATCGGATGTCAAGAGACTTGTTCTTGACTATTGTATGCATCGTGAGAAACTACTGCCCCTACTCCCTATGCATGCCCGGTACCAAACTAGGCTTCACCTCTCATAAGAAGTGTTCCACAAATATACGTATGCTTGTGTATGGAATGGTTGGTGATCCCTAGATGACTATTTGCGAATGAGCGAGAGAGCCTACCTTGAGGCGATGTACAAATTCTGCCGAGCTATGATTGCGGTGTTGGAGATCTTTACTTGAGAGAGCCAACTATTTCCGACATTGCCCGACTATTGTTAATCAATGAGGCAATAGGGTTTCCAGTGATGATTAGAAGCATAGATTGCATGCACTAGCAGGGGAAGAACTATACATTTGCATAGCAGGGGCAGTATAACGGGCATGCTGAGGGGAGCGATGTCATTCTTGAGACAGTGGCATCACATAATATGTGCACTTGGCACTCTTTGTTTGGCATGGCCGATTCACACAATGACATCAACATGCTCCAGCGCTTTTCTCCGGTATCATCCAGGCTTGTAGAAGGCAAAGCTCCTATGATGAGTTATGAGATCAATGGAAACGCATACAAGAAGCAATATTATCTTGTTGATGACATCTATTGGGCCACACTTGTGAAGAAGTCTATGACCCTACAATAGAGAAAACGAAGAGGTTTTCCCAAAAACAAGAGACTTGTATGAAAGATGTGGAGCGGGCATTTTGTATACCCCAAGCTCTATGGGATATTGTTTTTCACCCTGCTAGAACATGAGTTGTTCAGCTCATAATGAAGTGATGACTGCTTGTGTGATCATGCAAAACATGATCGTTGAGCAAAAGCATGATGACAACCTCCATGACTGAGGATAGTAATTTCAGGCAGAGTTTGTTGAGCCACACACAGAGGCAGCAACGTTTAAGGAGTTTCTCCTTTTTTTAGTGAGCTCCGTGATAGCCACATATCCCCTTAGCTCCAAACGGATATTATTGAGCATCAGTTGGGCATTAGCAGGGCTTGAGGAGAATGAGGAGCAGTCATCTCATAGAATTTTGTTTCTTAAATTATGAATTGTGTTCTTCCTTATTTTAGGCAATTTTATTTGTTTAATTATGAATTCTATTTGCATGTAACCATTGTTGTTTATTTGTTTATTGGATGTATAATAAGGAAGTTAACATTATTTCATTGCAACATTACTATTTTCTATACCTATGTGTTACTTGGATTGAATACATGGTGAGAAATAATCTTAATACATAGGTCAGAATAAAATGTGTCCGACCACTAGGGCTACCCCGACCCAAACAGATAAACGTGGCTGATCCAAACAGACTACTTATCTGGTACGGGCTTGGGATTTGTTTGGCCGCGGCAGCTATGCTGATGTCGTGCATTAGGTTTTATGACATAGCTCAAACAAATAAAAGTAAAATAGCTTAAAGTTTGTAAATATTTTACAACAGAATTAATAGTAAATAATAGTCTCACAACTAAACATGATTTCGATGATAAAACCAAACATTGCTTGATTGCATTATAACGGCCTTGAAGCGATCTCAATAAGCGAGTAGAAGGGGTCGGCATATTATATGGAAATTCGGCACGTTTTATACTAGAAAAGGGAAGAACATGTTGGAGGCGTACCTATCGGATGTTGGGACAAACATGTTGGAGGCGTACATGTCCATACTTGCGCCCGGAGATGTTCGCTGCGTTTGAGGTTGAGGAGGCATAGGGCGTGTTTGGTTGCTGGACGCTCCTTGGCTCGCTCTTCGGTTACCCTCTCTATTAACTCCGCCTCGGCATGGCGGGAGAAGCCGAAATCCCAGCGGCGTTGCACGGTAAAGGTAGGGGTAACCTCCCTCTTCGGTTACCCTCTACATTAACCCCCTCCCAAATTTTCCCCTTCCTCCAAATTTCGCACCGACGACAGCGACGGCGACCCAGATCTGGCAGCGCGCATCACGCTTCGGTCTCCGGCGCCGTACCAGGGTCATCTTCTCTAGCCGCGGCGGAGCCTGCGCACATCTGCGACGGCTTTCTGCCGTGTCCTTCGTCCGCCATGACGGAGGTAAGGGGAACTCCTCTGCTGTATTGTACTGTTAGATTAATATTGGTAGAACTAGTTGGGTTCGATAAGACCGTTTGTAATGCATAGATCTTGTTTGAGTAGACCGACCAGCTCCACCTTGTGCATCACGCCGCAGCACTCATCATTTGCATACAAGCCTGGATCCTGATGGTGCACAAGAGAGCAGTTAGGCATGCTGCTTATCCTCGTGTGACTTACAGACCTATGTTACAACGATATCAGGAGAGGATTGCCAACCTCAACAACATCTACAACTGCAACAATGTAGAGTCTATCCAGATGCTACGGATGAGAAGAGCCCCTTTCTATGCACTTGTGAAAACGTTCAGGGATAGAGGACTGCTGAATGATAGCATCCATACCTCTGTCGAAGAACAAGTCGGAATGTTTCTCGTGTCGTCGGTCATAACCAGAGGTTCAGAGTCATCCATAACACATTCATGCGATCCACGGAGACTATCTCTCGGTACTTCCAGCAGGTGTGTTGTACGCAATTGGGGAGCTGAGAGGTGAAATGATCAAGGCAATATCAATGAACACACCAACCAAGATCAAGAACAACTACAGGTGGTTCCCCTATTTCAGGGTGAGTACAAAACCATGTTCCTTCTACCTAGCAGATGTGTGGTACTGTCAGAAATATGACTGTGTGCTAATTTTTTTACAGGATTGCATTGGGGCTATTGATGGTACTCATGTCACAGCAAAGGTTGCGAGATCAATGTATGCAGCATTCCGCGGGAGGAAGCACTACAACATCCAGAACGTGCTAGCAGCTGTGGATTTCGATATGAGGTTTACCTACGTGCTTGCAGGGTGGGAGGCTTCAACTCATGATGCGAGCATCCTGGCAGACAGCTTGTCAAGGCCTGATGGGTTGCAAATCCCTGATGGTAAGTTCTACCTTGGAGATGTTGGATATGCATGCCGACCTAGAATTCTACATCCCTTCAGGAAAACAAGGTACCACCTCAACGAGTTCTCTGCGAAGCACCGACCTATAAATGCGAGAGAGTTGTTCAATATCAGACACTCAAGCCTTAGAGTCACCATTGAGAGGTCCTTTGCTGCATTGAAGAACAGGTTCAAGGTCCTTGGCCAGAAACCGTTCCAAACGTTTGACACTCAGGTAAATCTGATCCTTGCTTGCTGCATTCTTCACAACTGGATCCTAGGTTGGGGCGAGGATGAGTTTTTCGAAGAGGTTGTCACCTTTGATGAAGTAGAGACCGGCCATGGCGTGGATGAAGGCGACAATGATGCCTGGAAGGTGAAGAAGTAAGAGTGAGCAGACGCAATGTGGGAAGCCAGAGGCAACACCACCATCTGAGAAGAAGTGAAGAAGTGAAGAAGAAGAAGTGAAGAAGAAGAACCCCCTATGATCCCCTGTTTCTCGAACCCCTTTTCGATCCCCGTATGTTGAACGACCCCGTTATGATAAACCGCAATTCGCAGTAGTTAGGGAGCATCGTGTTATGAACTACCATTCGTAGTAGCTAGGGATGATTTCTTTAACTGCTTATGCTTCGTAAGTTTGCAACTATCATGAACTGTGATTTCTGTGTTATGGGAGGTGAGAGCATGGTAAGGCTACCCATCGTAGAGAAGAGGTAACCTTAGGCATGCCTGGATGGTACCAAATAGGACTAATATGATCTCCATCGAGATTTGTGCTTGGCTGCATGCAAACAAACAGAAAGTCCTTCTTGGCCCAGCCGATGCAGCCTGTCCTACCAAACAACAGGCCAATTTTGTTCCGTGGCTCGTTCTGGACGCGCAAGTGTGCTTGCACCGCTGCGCCAGTGAGCCACGAATCAGGCCCAGACAACCAAACGCGCCCATACATCCTCATGGCTACGCCTTCTTCTGTTTGGGTGTGCCGATGGAAATTTGATATCGGCTGCCCCCGAAAGTCGCCTCTTTCGTGGTAGCTGTCATCTATGCGGGGGATGCCTCTAGAGCTCGGGGCCACAAGGCTGCCACCTCCTTAGATGATGTGGTTGCCTTATTGCTTCAGCTTAGGGCATCTCCAACAGGGCGACACAAACGGATGCTGAGCGACCGTTTGCGTTCGCCGTGACCAAAAATGCGTCTGGGCCCTGCTCCAGCGGGGCGACGCAAAGTGGCCGGGCCGTCCGCGGCGACGCAAACATGGCCTAAATATGCGCTAGGTTTGTTTCTCTGCGGACGCTAAACGGTCGCACCGAGCGTCCTCCTTTTCCTACCCGGTCTCGCAAGTCAGGGACAGAGAAATCGACCGCTTCGATTTTCTTCTTTTTCCCCTTCTTTGTTGCCCTAGTGCGACACCACCACCCCAACCCCAATTGCCGTCGTCCCGCCGCAGCGGCGCAGTACTCGCCGTCGGCTCGGTTCTTGCCGCGCGGGAGAGCGGGATCGTACTCGGGGTTGGCTCCGTCGCGTAGCATAGAAAACAAAAAAATTCCTACGGCGAGAACGAATAACAAGCCAAGATCCAATCTAGAAGATGGTAGCAACGAGAAGATCATGAGACTAACCCTCGAAGATTTCCAAAGCCTACGAGATTAGATCTCGTTGTTGCTGTAGTCGATCACTTGCCGTTTTCAAAAGCGCGTAGAAGATCTTGACGGTGCCACAGTCGGGCAGCACCTCCGTACTCGGTCACATGTACGGTGTTGATGACGACGTACTTCTCCCCGTTCCAGCGGGCAGCTGATGTAGTAGATCCTCCCCGGAATCCCGCCAGCACGGCGGCGTGGTGGCGGTGGTGGTGGAGATCTCCGGCAGGGCTTCGCCGTAGTCGTGCAAGAGGGAGGAGGAGGAAGGGACGGCTAGGGTTTGGGGAGAGGGGGCAAGGGCTGCGACTTGTGCACCTCTTGGGGCTCCCCTTGCCCTCCTTTTATAGGTGGAAAAGGTCCTTGGGTCGTCCAAGACCTGCCTCCAAAGTTTGGGAGAGTTCCGGTAGGTTTCTGTGAGCCGAAACCTACTAGAACTAGGACTCTTTTGCCAAATCCGAATCTGCCTTAGGCGAAACTTCTGAACCCTTAAGGAAAACATGGATACACCTATTATGGAACCCTCCGGACTTCCTTAGACAGCCCGGGTCGTCCCGGACACTTCCGGAAGCTTCCACAATATTCTGGACTATTCCGGTCCTTCCAAAACCTTCTAGAAGCTTCGGTCAAAACACCGGATTTTTTTCGAACCCCGGAAAATGACTTCCCATATATGAATCTTATTCTTCGGACCATTCCGAACCTCCTCGTGATGTCTTGGGTCCCATCCGAGACTCCGAACAAAATTCGAACTCCATTCCATATTCCATATCTATACCTAACTAGTTGAATGCCCGTGCGTTGCTACGGTCTCTTCTATTTTTCGTCGCTACACATGGTGTACTTATAAACATTTTTTTTACATAACTAATTAACTATTCATGAATATATAAAATATTGCCATGGAGTGTTCTAAAAAGGTATGCGTCCACTTCGCGTAATTGACATATACCCATATTACGCCACCGAACAGTAGTATAATCGAAAGTGCTAAGGGATACCCGGAAATCAAATATGAAGGCCGTGTAAGCTAAAGTTGTGAACCCACATGCGAGTAGAATCTAAAGAAAATATATGCATAGGGTCTTAATTTCTGAAGTACGTGTAAATCATATCATAGAAAATCAACACCAGTGTCCTCTCTAGCGATGACACCATCCATTTAATTCATAGTGCATTTACAACCATTCTACTATGCAAATGCAATTGTAAACCACTGTCCCACCGACAATCGGATAATGAAGTCAAACCTTAAAAATGTACTTGAATTGAATATAATGAATTCCTGAATAAAGAGTAGCAATGCAATTAATAATTTGAAATGTAAAAGAAAGGAGAATATGATGAACTCAAAGCAGTGATTCCTCTTTTTGACAGTTGTGACCTTCTCTGAATTCAAGCAATATTTTTATGCTTCCGCAATCAAGGAGTTCTATGCCACAAATGTTCAGAGTGTCTTCTCGCAGAGATGTTTCACTTGCCACATGAGCCATCTCTCTCCCTTTTGCATCCTCTACATGACATGACCAAGGAGGAGAAGAATCAATACTTCTTTGAAGGGTGAGTCATGTAAATGCAAAGATTGCACTATCATATCAATAATACCATGAATTTCTACCGTAATGGTAGAGTGTTTTGATGTGCTCCTAAAAGACTTGTCATAGACATTTCGTCAAGTGCATTCTGCCAATGCATGTATATCGATCTCTTGAATATATTTAGCTGGGCATAAATATTCTCAAAGATGATTGGCCTCACGGGCTATTTCATCCAACTATGTGGTGAGGTTCAGTCCGCGAAGAGCACATCACAACCGAAGACCCATCAAAGTAGTCTTAGATTTAAGAAAAATAGAGATCATCTAGTATATAGATACAGCAAAATTTAGACAAATCTAAGACAGGTTTTATGAGACGGAGGGAGTATACAACAAGATTCACATTCTAGTTTTATTTCTTTCTTTATTTATACTACCATGAAAACAACACAACCATGTCAAAAGTGAACATTTGAAAACACCAACATACCCATTTTGTTAGCATAACTGGTTGTCCTTGCAATCAATATCAACAAAAACCTACGTTCAAGTCTAGCAAGAAAGTGTTACATGTTGCCTCCTTTTTTCTTTCAGCAAAGAACCTAGGTAATCCATAGGTTCGTACCTCGGTCTGCATTTTCTTGGACTCTTCTGGATGGAATGGAACAACACCGACAACAAATATCACCTGCAATGTCACCGTATCGACAATCATTAAATGTTTCGAAACAAGAATTCTATCTCGAAACCACTCAACAATTTTATTGTACGCCTAATTACCACTATCATCTTCCCGAAATTCTCTGGTCTCTTGGTGACCCTTATGGCAGCATTTACTGTTGAACCGTAGGAGATCTTGGCCTACAACTTTGCTAATACAGATCATGAGAAACACAACAAGCCTACATACAACAGACTCATGATTCTGCTACGGAATTATGTAGCGATCTCCTACACTCTGGTATCTTATACATGACGTATGCCACTGAAGGTAGATATGATGCATCATAGAAAAATTACACTGGCATGAATCGTAGATATAGAAATCCCTAAAATGGTTTGCTCTGACAAGAAAACCCACCATCAGTCAAGGTATGATCTAGATCCTAACCATCGATGTAATGCTGTATCTAGGTAGCTACTTTCACAAACTATCATGATACTTAAATCAGCATCAGTAGGCGGTGGCACTGAGTCCCATGGTGCCGGTAGCAGTATTAGCAAAATAATCTACCAAGGGCAAAGAGAGCAAAATTTCACATGCTACAGGCTGATATCAAATTTCCTATTCTTGTGAACCAAACTTTTCTGCATATGGCATGAAACTTAGACTTGATTACAAAGAGAGGGACACGTGGAAGAGGCAACCTGTCCTTACGCTGCAATAGGGCTCCCTTGATGACATTAATTGTTGAGGTTCATCATGGGTGTCTTGTCGATAAGCTGCACATCAAGATTCAATAGAAATAAATCCATGAGATTTGTCACAACGTGAGGGGCTAGTAGATAATTGCTGCTAGTCCAGCGAGTCTAAGGTCTAGGCAATCGCCAGTTGGTCAGACAGTGAAACAGGAGGTTGATTGGTTACCTCGGAGATTAGGAGGAGGGGGATTTTGCCAGGGAGTGGCGGTCGGAGGAGAGCTTTGCCGCGCATGCGTTGGGTGGGCGGGCGAGATTGGATTGTGTGGGGACCAACCCTAGGACGGCAGGTATCACCGACAGGAGCGTAAAGATTATTGTCCGGAGTAGCCATGTCGGAGTGGCGCTCGGAGGAGATTCCATGGAGGTCGAGGCGGCGAGTGTGGCCGCTCATGGAGGCGCCCGGGGCTGGCTGGCCGGGATGGCAAACTGGGACGGTGCACAAGAACGATCGGAAGAGGAAGTGATCTCGCAGTCTGGCTGAAAGGGGCGATGCGCAGCTGGAGGTTAAAAAATAGCAAAGCCACCAGCTTGGGAATAGGAAAGCAATCTTCTCATAGGAAGCAGCGCTCCTGAATGTGTAATTACCCCGGAATAGCAAAAGCACCAGGCTACCAGCTAGGAAATAGGAAAGTAGTATCTTTTCCTACCATAACTTCATAGCCTGTGGGCGTAATTATCTCGAGCGTGATTGTGATCATAATTACCGTTAGCACTGATTTCATGTCAACTTAGATCGGACGAAGCGGAGACCGAGGATTAGATCAAACGGTTCACATGTTCCGAATCTCCTTCACCAAACGCGTTGTACGACCTACGACCAACTTCAATATAATAGTAACTAGTTGAATGCCCGTGCGTTGCTACGGGTTAACTTTTTCAAACCAAACAAAATGTAGGTAAAAGAAGACAAACCACAAAAGTTAATGTTAGTTCAAAAACCATAGGCTCATGACTTCGGTTGAAACTTGATGATAACCTTATTCTTAAATTAAGAAAACTAGTACAAATGCCCGTGCGTTGCCACGGGTTCTCAAATTTTATTTCTCAATGTACTATAAAAATTCAAAAAAAATCAAAACTGACTATAAAAATTCAAAAAAAATCAAAGATATTATAATGTACTACAACATGATAACACCGAACGTAGTAACAAGACAGATTGTTCTCCAAAAACTAAATTTAGTCATTTTAATTTCTTTATTTTCCGCTACTGTGAATACAATCGATCTTGAGTTGTGAGTGCCTGAAAAGAGTAAGGTACTTTATGTGTCCCTACGGGCTACGGCTATGCCCTTCTTCCTTTATATTCGTGTGAAGATGCACGGTAATTAACTCTTGCATTTTAAATGAATTTTATTTATTCCTCGTATTTGTGAGACGTATTCATCTGCAGTGCTGTTACCTGCCATCAATTTTATGGGGTGATGCATTTTAGTTGTAGAACTTCGAAAAGGGGTAAATATGAAGATGGGCCCTAGCCAACTATAGGATCTGTTTGGTTCATGCCATACATTGCCTTACCAAAATGTTGGCAACCATTGGCTAGCCAAAATATTGGCTAGAGATTCCTTAACCCCATGTTAGCCAGAAAAAAATGACAAGATTTGTGAACCAAACAGACCCAATGTGAGAAAAGTTGGCAAGATTCTATTGGCAACCAAAATTCTGGCAACCAACCAAGCAAAGACCAAAATATATAGGCTGCCAAAAAATTGGTAGGGCAATTTTGGAAACTAACCAAACATATCCTTCGTTCTTCCTGGTTTGCAGGATAGAAAACAGTGAAAATTAGTACACTTAGTCAAGGCCAAAATTGAGAGTGTTCAGATCCTCCTTGTAATGTACATAGTTAGGCTTCTAGCAATCTAAACATGTTGAGCATTCACACATGACTAATGAGAGGACCTTGCGTCTACCTATTTATATTTTATTGACATCCCTCAAATTTTCACTGTTTAGACTGAATAATAAGTGTGCACATGAACGCACGTCTTTAAAGTATATGACCTATCTTTTGAATTTAACTTTTTTTTTTGGTAAAACCCATGTTTTTTTTTACTCCCATCTCCTTTTCCCGAGTTATGTTTTGTTGCCGGTGTCACTTAAATAGGTCTCATAGCCCAACTAACTTGCATATGAACACTAACCGAAATTTATCTACTACCTCCATACCGGTTCATAGGGATATTACACATTTCGAGAAAAAAAGTTGACTATAAATTTGGTCAACAAAATATGAGATATATACCACAAAAATTATAGCATTGGGTTGGTGTTTAAAAGAAGTTTCCGATAGTATAATTTTTATGATATATATTTTACTAATAAAATTAGTAATCAAGATTTCTTCTCGAAATACGTAATACCCAATAAACCAGTATGGAGGGAGTATTAGAGCATCTCCAGTCGCGTCCCCCAAACCGTCCCCCAAAGGGCGCCGGATCGAGCATTTGGGGGACGAGTTTTGTTCGTGCCGCGTTTGGGGGCATCGCTCCCCAGCCGCGTCCCCAAACGCCGTCCCCAATCAGAAATTCAAATAGTTTGCATTCAAAAAAGATCGTTCCCACCGAAGTCGTCGCGATCAGAGTAGCGGCGATCAAAGTACTGGGCGCGCGATCATATTACAGACCGGTGGCAAGCTAAATTAGAAGAAGGGGTTGGGCGACGCTGACGAATCCTGAGTCGACGTAAGCCCGTCGATCACCATGAACTCGTCGTGATCTGCCCGATGTGCATGCTCCGTCACTGACGCCGAGGCAGAGGCCGACGCAGGTGTAGTAGCAGATGCTGTCGCAGACGCGTCTGTCGGCTCTTGCTCCGGGGTTGGGGTTGCTACCGCTGCCGCTTCCGCTGCCTGGGACGCCGCCTCGGCCGCCGCCATTTTGGTTTCGATGTCGTCGAGGATCTGGCCTTTGAAGAAGTTGTGCGTCGCCCGCGTCCGGGGAAACATTCCTTTTGTCGATGCTTTCAGCAGGGACATGTCGCCGCTGCGTTTCTTGAGCTCCATCTTCTCCTCACCGTCGCCCACGAGTCGCACAGACATAGATCCTCCAGAGGCGTCCACTTGGGGCCTCGTGTGCCCGACGCCTTCTTCTTCTTCTTCTTCTTCCTCACACCGTCCACGTCAACCTCCATGAGATCATCGGCATCCTCACCGACACCCTCGTCGTCCTCTTCATCGCCGCCGTCTTCGTCCTCGTCGTCATCATCGTCCTCCACACCCTCCCCTCCTCCTCGTCGTCCTCCCCCCCTCCTCCTCCTCCTCAGCACCGGCGCCGTCGAATTCGAGCGGGCCCCTGCGGCTAGTGAACGGGGCGCTGTCCAGACCGGGTCCTGGCTCGCGCTGGGGCGCTTGCTCGTACGCCGGGAAGTAGAAGACGGAGTTGGGGTTGAAGCCGCCATGCGGCAACGTATCCTGGTAGTGGGCGACAAGTTTGGCGTCACGCACCCGGGAGTGGCGGACGGACCGTCGTTGTAGAACCCGGATGTCGACGGAGAGACCACTCCCGGAACGTACACCGGCACCGACGTACTCCATGGGCTCGCGTTGGTGGCAGCCATACACCCGGCCAGCGCGTGCTGGTGCGCGCGCCGCCAATGCCTTCTTCTCCAGCTGCGCCGCCCGCCCTCCGTCCTTTCCGCTCCGCCGTCGACAACATCCGGCGCAGACAGTCTTGATGCCACATATCATTGGTCTAGCCTTCTAGCTTCTTCTTCGGAGCCGGCGCCTTCCGCGGCTTCGCGAAGGGCGCCTTCGCCCCTTTTGTCTCATTGCCCGGCGGCTTCTTGGCCGCCATTTTTTGGGGGCTGTCGGTGGCGCCATGGATGGGGAGAGGGTAGCGGCGGCGGGAGGAACAGCGTAGCGACGGCGGGAGGGAGAAATGAATCGGCGGGATAGGCCAAATGTGTTGGGATGGCAGAAATGCGCGGCGGGAGAGGCGCGATGTGGCGGGAGAGGCGCGATTCGGCGGGAGAGGGGGACGAACTTTTTCCTGTGCCGCTGACACGTCGGTCCCGCCACTCCCCGCCTCGCTTTTCGTTGTGTCCGGCGTACCCGGAGCGTCCCCTTTGTAGCGGGGACGGGCTCAGGGCACCAGACACCGTATCGGGCCGCGCCGAACAAAAAGAGGCTTTGGGGGACGCGGCTGGGAACTTTTTTTGTCCGGCGCGCCCCAACTCCCTTTGGGGGACGCGACTGGAGATGCTCTTAGGTTGCCATTTGGTCTCATAGCCCATCACCTTTTAATATATTTAATAAAAAATATTAAGAAATTTTAATAGTTTTAAATTAAGATTTTAAAACTACCAGGATAGACGGCTCGCTCTGAAAGGGAAAATAAGGGGAACCAAATCCTCTAACAGTGAGGAGGAAAGTCAGCTAAGCTACGATACTCAATAGTGTAAAACGAGGAGGTAAAGTCAGGGTACTGTATAGAATACTGTTTAAACTTTACTGTATCAGCTGTAGATGGTTACTGCATGTAAATCTTCAAATCTAAAAAAAGTCAATCATAATTTTGATTGTAAGTAATTATAGTAAATAGATACCACACACATAAATATTGAGCAAGTTAATTTTGATCAAAATAATGTTAATCGTGTGAATGGGAAGAAGTAAAGTTAGAGGAATGTAGCTTACCTGACTTCTCTCCTCAACGTTAGAGGATCTCGTTCCAAATAAGGGTTGTTGCTAGACAGGCATGAAGTACTCGTTCCAGCGACCAAATGGCAAAATCCCAGATCGAACATCTTAAACCCAGTTTAGCAAAAAAAAAAAAATGGACGACAGGCTAACCTTATCCTCTCACTTACTGAAGCGAACCTCTCTCTTGCCCCGTTGCGCTGCCCCGCCGCTGCCGCCATCTCCTCCCGTTGGCGGCTCGCCCATGCTCGCTCCGCCAAACACATCGATCCCCCCCCCCCCCCCCCCCCCCGGCGACCCCAGCTAGCAGGCTGCTCCGAGAGCCCTCATAGACCCCCATGGAGGCAGCGGGCTTGTTGAAGCCACGGCTGGAGGAGGCCATCGACTGCGTCATGAACCCGCATCACGGCACCCCCGTTCCACCGTGGTGACAAGCACTTCCACTTCCACAACTCCAGCCTCTAGACGCGGAGCGTACTCAACGTGCAGGTAAATTACCAATTAAAATCCCCGATCGACATGGCTTGCATAATATAGTGTGATGCATCTCTCTGCTGGTGATGGGATGGTTTGGTGTTTGTGCTAATATGCCCATACAATTGTCTACAAATTATTATTTATTAATCTTACAATTATCGTATAGCTCTTTGAATTGTCCTGCCCTCGTTTCCTGCACTATCAAAGTATATGCAAAAAGTCTGCAATGCTGATTTAGTTTCCTGCACTTGAACTGTTTAAATAGGTGTATGATATTGCTGAATTCATTGAATGATCCAAGGGTGTCATATCTTGACTGGTCGGCCACACGTTTCTAAATGCTAATTAGCAGCTTATTCTCCCGTTTTGTTATCCTTGACTCCCTGTTGTTCTAACATTTTTGCAGAACTGAGGAGCACTGTCGGTTCATCTGGCCTGCAGTTTGATTATGCAACTCAATATTTAGTTGCTCAAGGTTTAAATATATCAGGTTTGTTATGAACCCGTTGTCTCAGTGTTGGTGTTGACTGTGTGCTGCCGTTTTGTAGTGGACTTGCTAGACAGACTATCTAAAATAATAGGCTTTACTCGATGTAATTTTTTCAGTTGGGCGCTGAACAAGAGCTCACTTTCTACTTCTCTATTCAATATTCAGTTTAGATATTCATTATTTCAAATTCAATGCTGGATTGAAGAGAACAATAAGTGTATGTTCCCATCTACAGGCTTATAATCAAAGGAGCATTCCAAAAAGAAAGGTTCCAGTGTGAATGATAATAATGACAACCCTGCTTATGAAATGACTCCGGATGGTCAGCGACAGAAGGATGGTTCAACCGATCTTTCATCAAGCAAAGAAGCAAAAGCTGGTAACTTCTTGATGAGATTTTCATTATATGTCGCCTTTATTTTGCTGAAGGGTTATTTGTTCGTCTATCTTAATGTTGTTAGCCCACCAATCTGAAATAATAAACCTATGTTTGACAGCAAACACTAAAGAAGCTTAGTTATACTTTTGTGGCTATAGAAAAAAGGAACAATCATAAAGTGAATCTGTAGCTATTGAAAACCATTTTCAAATACATTCAGCTCTGAATAGCAAAGCGAAGAAGGCAAATGGCAAACAAAGTTAAGCCATCCCATGCTTTATTACATTACAGCGAAGGGAAATTATAGCTACAGATGTGGTTAGATGAAAAAATAGTTACTCGCTTATGCCTAGCATCAACATCAGTCCACTTTCATTCTTAAATTATGTAGTTCGATCTGATCAAAACCTGCAAATGAACAAAAAAAATACTTTGATCAGGTATATATTTTCTATAAATCAGGTTACTCTCTAGATGTAACAGGAAACATTGATTAGGCTAGAGGCATTATGACCTCACACGGGGCCTCCTAGCTTTGTTAACAGATCGTGGAAAGATAATTTCAATCTCAAAGCATGAAACCTCAAGTATCTATCAGATTGGTATTAGTGAACTATTAAAACATTATGATCTGAAAGACAAGTTATCCTATAATGATTTGTTCAAACCATGATTACTGCAGATTCTCACAAAGTGCAGACAACTGGTGATCCGCATGAGAGTGAAATACATATAATTTGATATCTTTTCTAGTGATCCGCTATTTCCTGATGGGGAAGTTCTTCAAACAAAGTGCATCTCCAGTTTCCCTGATGATCCGGATGATAATAAAATACAAATCAGAAAAGGTATGAAACAACAGTTTGAAAACTGCATACAGCCTAGAGGCGTGGTTATGTACCTTTACTCTCCCTGATGATTCCACGAGTTCTCTCGCATAACAATGGTGCACGGTACTCTTTATATGCATGCTTTAGGATTCTATGGTTTCAGGCAAGTACCGATATGGTTGATCTGCAGTGATGGAGTTTCCTTTGAAATGTGATTGATCCCTGAAATGTTGCGGTTTTCTTTCTTGTACCTGACATAATGGTGTGTTGATAGATCCCTGAAATGTTGTGTGCACTTTCCTGGAATGCGCGATGAATTAATGTTGTGATTTCCTATTCTGTGGGCGGTGATTATGCGCTGGACTTTCCTGGAATGCTTATGCGGTTTCCTATTCTGTTACACTGAAATGATGTTGCCGTGCTAGATTGTTTGAAGCAAGGTGGGAGGGCAAAATGGTCAAGTTGAAAATATGTGTGACGAAACTCCGACCGGAGGAAACAGAGGAAGTTCTTTCTTTTTAGATGGTAGAGATAAGTTAAAAGAAGAAGGGAAGAAGAAAAAAATGGGTCTATCAATATTATATGATATACATGTTAGTCATATTCCTAAACATGAATTAGTCACCAAACATTGCGACGTGTCACCAAACATTGCGACGTGTTTTGCATCAACCAAATATATCTCATAGCCATGTGACAACAACATCCAGGTGCTATGCACATCACTGTTCCCTAACAACCCATGATAATATAAACCGAGAGTTGTCGTATGAGCTTCGCTGGCACTCTGCATTCCGGTGTTTCAGGTGACTTCTTGCTTGGAAACTCAACGGTAATGATAATTTGTTTTAGTTGGATTCTTCCATGCTGCCACACAAATTGGGTCACAAGGATTTAGAAGATAGGCTATCCTGTTGGATTCTGGTTGCGGCTAAGTTCCGGCCAACTGAGCAAACAACTATGTTTTGCTCACTGGTAGCTGTAGGGTCTGACACAGCAACGATGAGCTTCGTTGCAGATTAGCCTCCGCTAACAGCCTCCCCTGCTTCAAAGATAATAAGCATAGGTCTAAAGATAACTAAAAAGTATGAGTTGACGTATACATTTGCAAAAAGTCACTGCTCAAGCGGTGAAAATGCACAGAATCTGATGGCCGTAAACCGAGGAACTCCAAGTCCATGTTTGGCAGGAGCAACACTCCTGGATGTATGATGTTATTTTGGTTCTCTGCCTAAAAGTTTTTTCTAGTAACATACCAATTGATTATGCTAACCTAGCCGTATGTCACATAACTTTGTCGTACCTTTTATTTTGTGAAAATTATTTGTGGTACTTTAGACTAAAGTACATAATCATCTTCAAAAAATCTGAATAATATAAGCTTATATGCTGAGGGCCTTGGAAATTAAGAATTATCACGAGTCGTCTATTTTTCTTGTTTCTGCAGAGAAGCATCCATACGAACAACGAGCATGATGATCTACTTTGATTAATACATCAACCTACTCTCTTTACACAATAATTATTTTATATCTGATGAAACATTGTTGATTCTTATTTACACAATGGTTACAAAGAGCATGACAAACAACAAGAGTAAGGGTTGGAAGGCCAACATCCAAGGCAATAGTAACTATTGGAAGAATTAAATATGCACTTCCCGGTGACAGTCAACATGGGCTTATTGTAACCACTCTGAAGCTTTCTCTACCAAATAATTTAAGTATGGGCATTGCAAGCATGCACTTTGGTTCTGGAAAGAAGTTGCAAGGTTACATACTTACTGAACTATGAAACACCTTCAGCACATCCCAGAGCGCCTCCTTTGATCATTAACCAACCATCTATGAAATAATAAAAGATCTAGTTAGGCTTAAATATGAACACAAAATGGTTGGAGAGCTAGGAATTGAAGAAAAATTACAGTGCACATATGAACATGTACTAACTTAGAGGCTTACAGTTCGCGTAGATACTTAGCAAGGAACCAGTGTATTCCGAACCAGTCGTCACATAGTGTGCAAGCCACATTTCGATCTCGGGGATTACCTAGTGGACTTGAGGAAAAAAAATACAAACATAGACCGGCATAAATTTCATCCAACCAAGCATATGTAACAAACACAAAGGAAGCTAAAGTACATATTTTTAATAGGAAGGGAGTTGCAGCCTGCAGGACAAAAAATGGTTTTAATGGCATTCAATTTATTGTAGGAAATGACATGACATCGCTGTCAAGAAACAGAGAGGAAATGACAAAATATTTCATAGCACGAATAAATATAATACTTTGATAGGCTTTGTATCACTGTAAAACTTATCATGGCATGAATTCTCTTGCAATTAAGTTTGCTGCTCTCTTCTCTTGTGATTGTAAAGCCAACCGCTACAATCTCTATGGTCGCAACATGGTCGCAACAGTGTTGAACATAGTGTTGAACCAGCTCTTCTAGTAGTCATTGATCTTGCTGACCTGCTTCCAGTAGTTGGCGACCAACTACTTCTTCTGAACAAGAGTGTTCTTCATGTCAAAGCATGCATCAACCTCCTTCTTACCCTGGGCGGTTATTGAAGCGACATCAGCCACTTTATATGCTATCCCTGTAATCTGAAAAATTGTGATCGATATACTGCATCAGTCAGTATTAGCAAAACAGAAAAACATCAATAGCACCTCTCCAGAGAAACAAACACAAATTTCAGATTAGGAGCACACCTCTTGCATGGTCTTTGTGACATCTGTGGTATCTGAAGTAGTTATTGTCTAAATCCTTATGTGATGATCAGTGTCAGTGCCCCACACAACACATATTTTGTCCTATATATAGATCTATACTCAAACATACATGAACATAACTTTTTAAAGATATGTACATGTATGACAATCAATACGGTGAAGCAACAAACAATGCAATATGCACGTACTGATGTACAATTACTATTTGCAGATAGTACCTACTTGATGCATGTAGTGTGATGACGTACAAAATACTTAAGCAACTCAAGCAGAGTAAAATTCACCTACACTGGCACATCAACAAAATTATCCATAAGCACAGATATTGCACAATACCAATCTGACTATGGTATTTTTAGAAATTGGTGTAGGACATAAATAACTTTTTTTAATGTTGGACAATGTTTAACTAACCAGGAGGAGCTCCTAGAGCTGGATGTCAGACGAGTTGATCCCAACAGCAAGATGACGGCCATCAGGAGCCCAGCTGACGCTTGTAATGCAACCATTGTTCCCCTCGACTATGAGGAGCTCAGACGTGGATCCACTTGAGTCATCCAACAAATATATCATGTCTCACAACACAATGGACAGTAGGTTGCTGCTCCCACAGTCCATCAGGTTGAGGTATGAGGTCTAGTGCATCCAGAGTCCTCTCCGCAGACTACAACAGTAATCAGTAACCATCACCAATTTCTACCACGTACATAAAGTCAATGCATTATTAGAATCACAAGTATGTCCATACCTGAGGAGTGTAGCGCATCTGCTTCGCCGGCTTGGCCTATTGAGAAGAAACTGTGTTGGCAGCGGCGCACCCGAGAAGTTCTCACGCTTCGACGGCTTGTTCCTGAAGGCGAGGATCTGCGCGCGGTCATTGACTCCAGTAGGCCTCTTTGGATGGGTAAGCCTCCAGGGCCGCTGCATACTCCTTGTCCTTCTTGGTCTCCATGATCAGGTAGTGCGCAAGGGCCATGTTCACTGATGATCTGTCCCGGATGAACTTGTCTCCCTGCACACGCAGAAGAAAAAAAGACCATGTCAGGCAATTCCGTCGAGCAGCTTATGCACACAAGAATCTACAGGATTTGGGATCTAACAAATTACTTAGCACTCCGACGGATTGCGCGGGATCCGACCTCCTGAAGCGGCAGCCGGTGCACGGTGGTGTTGTTCTTCTCGGAAGAGATCGAGTGGGAGCCTGCGCTGCGATGAGCTCCTCCCGGCCGCGCCCATCCCGCCGGACACGGTTCATTCCTACCGTCGGCTGCTCGCCCTGGGGTGGTAGGACGGCGCAGGGAGCGGAGGCGGCGTGATGGTTTGTCTGCCGGGGCGGTGCTCTATCTAGGAAGATTAATTGATTCCATACCAGGGCAAGTACAGATACATCTGCGGGAATTAAACATCCTATACTTAATTTGTATTGATTAAGAATCATTTTGATTGATTGATTCCATAAATCACACGCGGGGAGTGGAAAAGTGTGGGGCGATGTAGAGACCGTGAGATTAGATTGGATGGTCCGGATTTTTTCAATGACGACCATCAAACTCGTTGAGAGTCAAACGACCAACTCCAATTTAATAGTAAAGATAGTAATAGTAATAATAAATAAAGATAATAAAGGAGCTAACGTTTCCTTGGTTTGGTCCGTCTAATATGTTTTCGTCCAACTTCGTTTTGCTTTTTCCTACATCGCCCCGTTCGCTCGCCATATCGTGTTCGTACAGGAATCGTTTCGTTCCCTATCTCTCATCGTGTTCTTAATGGAAACCACTCGATGAGACTCCCTATATAAAGCGACCACGGGCGTGACACGAAGGATACGAGATCGATTAGCACGATACTGCCCAGAAGATATCGGCTAGGCGGACCGGCGGAGCGCCGTTGACAAAGCCGAGCAGAAGAAGTCGGTTGGGAAGACATTCGGCTTGGGGCCGAGCTCCTCCACGCCATCGACCTAGCCAGGTACAGGATGCTGGCGCGGAACAAGATGGCATCCATACTGCGCAGCCTTCGGGGACGCGATGTCACAGTCATCGCCCAGACGGTCTCACCGTCAAGATCGATCGTCTTCGACAGGGCCGAGAGTCGGTTCGGAGGACAGCGGGCTTGGCCTTGGGGCCGATCTCCTCCATGCCACAGATGAAGCAAGGTACATGGCGCCGGCGCCGGGCAAGATGGCATCTGTGCTGCGCAGCCTTCGGTGACGCGATGTCACCGGCGTCGCCCAGATGGTTACCGGCAAGATCGCCGCCATCGTGCTCTCCATGATGTCCTACATCGCCTGCATATCGTCGATCCTCAACAAGACGGATGCGGCCGTGGGTCCGAACGTACGTCCGCGAGTTCTGTTGCTGATTGATCCGTGTGCCTACCGCCTCTCCCGTGGTTGTTCAGATCCGTTTCCTCAGTTTGCTTTCTGGGCAGCAAAAGGAAAGTGCTGATCGCACTAGCGCACGTTCCAGATCCTCCTCTGGCACACGGTTGCAAAAGAGTTAGATCGAAGAACAGATCGCGTCCAGCTTCCGACCTTTAGCGTCAAGGCTGGCATGTACGCGGTGGTCCAACATGGAATTTTTCGAACAGGGCACAACGAGCTTAGTTGTCATGATTTCTCTAAACCTGGAAACGACATGTGGCCAACTCAAAGATTGTTTGAACGATCCTTCTGTTTTTCTCTTGGATCCCATATATACGTTTCAGCAAGTGCTTTACCTAGCACCTTGCACCTAACCTCTACGTACTCGCATGTTACCGCACTTTAGGAAGTTCTTCTCATGACGCAGCTGATGGCTGCCGTCGGGTACGGCGGCGGTTCCACGCACGAGGAGATGCAGCAGACGATGGTTACTAATGTCGAGCGTATTTTGCTCTACATACCACGGCATCGCATGCGCTGTCAACTCCAACGGATTTGGGTTCTGAAGGAAGATTGTCGTGTCCGCGGAGATGAGAAGCTTAGAGAATTCTTTGGTAACTGATCTTTTAGTTTTTTTAGATCGGCCGAGATTATGTGCTTGGATGGTGAGGCGAAGGGGACGCGTCACTTTGGCTTTATATTCTCTAGCCTCTCAGTTCTGCCACACACACACACTCTATCCTCCGCTGGACGGAAGGCCTTCTTTGTTCATCGCTAATTATATTTCAATAAGGGAGGAAATGTTTATGCTATCTTTTTTTGAAATACCTAAAGGGGTAAGAAAAAGATTAGATTTCTATAGGTCAAGATTCTTTTGGCAGAATAATGAGCATAAGCGTAAATATCGGCTTACTAAATGGAACATTATTTGTCGACCTAAAGACCAAGGGGGTCTCGGTGTGGAGGTGTTAGATATACAAAATAAATGCTTACTCAGTAAGTGGTTGTTTAAGCTCTTAAATGAGGAAGGGTTTTGGCAGGAGCTGTTGCATAACAAATATCTCCGAACTCAAACTCTGTCACAACTGACAGCTAAACCCACCGACTCTCCTTTTTGGAAAGGACTTATGGGAGTTAAAGACGAGTTTTTTTTCCCGGGGTTCCTTTAAGGTTGGAAATGGTCAAAGTACTCGCTTTTGGGAGGACATATGGTTAGGTGATAGGCCTTTAGCTGAACAATACCCTTCATTATATAGCATTGTGCGCCGGAGAAACGTTCTGGTATCGGATGTCTTAACAGGTAATCCGCTGAATATCGAATTCAGGAGGACTTTATCGAAAGATAGAATTGAGGTTTGGCTAATATTGCTCCATCGCTTATTTACGGTTAACTTGTCGGATGATCAAGATGTTTTTGTTTGGAAGTTAACATCTTCTGGCCTTTTTTCGGTTAAATCCATGTATGCGGATATGATGAACGGTCATACGGTTTTCTTACGTAGATATATTTGGAAAATAAAGGTGCCACTCAAGATTAGGATCTTCATGTGGTTTCTCTACAATAAGGTGATTCTTACGAAGGATAACCTTGCTAAAAGAAACTGGAATGGATGTAAAAAGTGTGTTTTCTGTGATGCTAATAAATCAATAAACCATTTATTTTTTGATTGTCCCTTCGCAACGCTTATTTGGAGAACCATTCAATATACTTTTAATGTTCCTCCACCAGCTAATGTTACAAATATGTTTGGAAATTGGCTAAATGGAGTGGAGAAAAAAATCAAAGGAACAAATACGTACGGGTATTTGTGCTTTGATGTGGGCTATTTGGAATTGTCGTAATGATATGGTTTTTAACAAAAGCACGAACTCTCATTTTCTACAAGTTATCCGAATGATTACACATTGGATCCACGAGTGGTCTTATCTTCTACCGGAGTCTCAACATGCACATATGGATTCTGGGTGTACCCGTCTGGAGACGGTCGCTCAGGATATCTACAACCAGGGTGGCTGGCAGCTCACTAGAAGATTACAACATGCATAAGAGTCACATCTTTTTTGTTTTTCTATGGTTAATTTTTATGTACACCTTGTGTGATCCATGAGTTGTATGAATCTTGAATTTTGAAACGATGAAATAAAACAGCTGTGTGCATCGATTGATGCAGAGGCTGGGGAGATACCCCCATTTCGAAAAAAAAGGGAGGAAATGTTAAAAAATAAACCCGTAGCAACGCACGGGTTTTTTACTAGTCTACTTAAAACGACATCAAACCTTAAGTGTGTCACCCTACGGTTCGTGAACTATGTAGATATGGTTGAGACTACTCTCCGACCAATAACTAATAGCGGGATCTGAAGATCCATAATGGCTCCCACATATTTAACGATAACTTAGTGATCGATTGAACCATTTACATACGATACCGATTCCCTTTTTCACGCGATACTTTACTTATCCGAGGTTCGATCATCGGTATCTCCATACCTTGTTCATCCTCGTTACCGAAAAGTACTCTTTACTCGTACCATGGCATGTCATCTCTTGTGACCTAGTCACATGCTTGCAAACTAATCATACGACATTCCACCGAGAGGGCCCAGAGTATATCTATCCGTCATCAGGATGGACAAATCCCACTCTTGATCCATATGCATCAACTCACACTTTCCGAATACTTAATCCCATCTTTATAACCACCCATTTACGCTGTGGTGTTTGATGTAATCAAAGTACCCTTCCGGTATAAGTGATTTACATGATCTCATGGTCGAAGTACTAGGTAACTATGTATCGGAAGCTTATAGCAAGTTTGAACTTTAACTAGATAACCCGTTGCGCTATCGCGCAAGTGCAAATGAAAGTGTATTAATATGCCAATGAATGTTGATATATAGGACGGTAATTTAATAAATAATTTATTTCAGTGCTTAAATCTATATTTTTGGTGATGGTTCATGTCTTGAGTTGCTATATACGCATCAAATATGGCGTTTATTTCTTGTTCCTCTAAATTTTACATAATTATACAGGATGTTTCATACCAAAATAGTTGTAAGACGATCTTTCATGTATTGGTCATTCAAAGTTAATGCGGAGAGTATCTACGGTTCTATTAGATTCGCCTTCCATTTTTGCCATGAGATTTTGTTTTCCCATTTTATGCTATTGTCCATTGATATTAAATATTTCACAATTTCTATAACTTATCACGCTTTACCAGAACCACATTGGTAAGCACCATATGGTATATAACTAAATCATCAATATATCGCGTGGATGTTTGCACAAGTGAACCGAAACACTTGCTGGAAGTAGATGCATCTGTTATGAACTTTTGATATGATCCATTCACATAATCCAGGTTAGAAATAAGCCGAAATAAACAATGACCAAACCAAAATAAACAATAAATTTCCGTAGTCTGAAAACCATGCATCTTCCTCAAATCAGGCAGGGAAATATTCATTGGCAAGAGCACAAAACTCAGCATTACAAATCTTGTTTAGTGAAGATCCTAAATAGTGCCTTTGATATGTTTGTAACTGCATACCTAAACTAAATAATCACATGATCGTGTGAACAAAGCAAGAACAAACAAGAAATATTAGCCTATAATATCCCAAAATTTGGAACCAATACACTCCAGCCTAGTGAGTATGTTAACATGCCAACGTACTATGCAAGATGAAGCTATGAAACAGGAGAACCAAGTTCCTAAAAAGGAGATCGAACGCAATAAACAGAACTACCAGAGTGTGCATATATCATATGTGCATTACATCCGATGACACTTACAATTATATAGTTCTTACATAGCAAGAAAAAAATAGATACATGTGATGTTCAGCTGCTGCAGCTATTTAAACGGACACACAAACTGTAGTTGACCGCATATACAACGCCTGCAATACTTGCATACATTATGTAACCAGGTTCCAAACATACCATTCGAATTTTTTTTTTTGAAAGTCATACCATTCGAAATTGAGTGCCTTTAGCAGACACAATTACAGTAACATGTACCTTTAAAATGAGGCTCTGCCACTCATCAACTCCAACATGATCACATGCCGATGGCGCACGGACATGCTCCGAGCTGGCCGTGGATGCTGACATATTTCATGAAGAATTTGATGTCAAAAATAAACCTCTTTCAGTTAGATGTCCTCAACAAAACTCTCACTATTTGTAAACATGATGGTCTATACTGAATTTTAATTTGATGTCAGTGTCGTACAATCTACAAAGATTAATCTAAGGCCTAAAACCAGCAAACGATTCTAGCTCTAGTAATATAGCACAAGTCATTGTTTTCTCTTGCCACTCGCTTGGAGGCGATTGCCGAGCTCAGTTCCTTCAAGATATATACACAAGATGTTAGTCAAGTGGCAATCAAGTACTACCACGCAACAAACATTATTTTCAGTCAGCCAGCAAACTAATTTTTGAAATCATGGTCAGATTAGTGGTGTAGAGACACAAGTTTGCATCACACTATGATGACCGATGATAATTGGCACAAATCCCTATTGTGTCACCTGGAGCCTGGGATAAACAGCCATGTCAAGATGTACATGCCAAGCTAGGTACATCACACTTTCAAAACCAAAATCTCAGCCAAAAATGGACCTGTAGTCGTTAATTTTCCACACAGGGGTAACTGTGACAGTAATATTCTGCAAACAACAGTTTTTACTAATGTGGTGAACCATAGAAGACAATGCCTGAAATATCAGGAGATAGTTAAATCTGTGCTGATAAGAGAGAAATACAGTTTGGAGAATACCACATGCACAAACACATGGAATCCCTTTTCTTTATAGAGCATGGCAAGGGCATATACCATCTTGTTTATAGAAGGTTTGCCAGCAAAAATACTATCTGAAGATCTACAAGCAAAATCGAAAGGGACAGTACATATGATAGGCTACCAAGCAAGCACCCATCTTCTCTAACTGAACACCATTCCATCTAGCAAGTCGATTAAAAAATACACAAAAACTTCAAACTACAATGTACAAGCTTGGGCATTGTAGTAGATGACTGGATAGTGCACAAAACTCATACATTTGCAGCGCTGAAACTCATACATTAGCAGCTTTGGGATAAATTTACAGTGGATATGGCCATATAATTCCAAAAATCATACCAGTTTACATCTCTGAAATTTAACGACCTGACAAGTTCTGATTACTGAACACTACAACTCGACTGACTACAAAATCCGGTCGATCTCGAGTGGAATCTCAAGCACACGCCACCCTGCGCTGGTGACAGTATCAGCTCGGCCAAGGCTGAGCTCACCCAAGGCTGCATGCAACTCGAGTGAGCATTAATTGATGTGACTGAATGGCGCAAGTGTTGGATCTCGGTATCGTAGGAATCTATACACAACTTATGCCATGAGAGAAATTCTTTGGCAATGGACAGTATGAGTTTGCAGCGTGGCTTCCTTGGCTTCGATATGTTGTTCGCTGAACATGGCTTCGTTGTTTTTAGAATGTTTTTCTCTTTGTATATGTTGTTTGCTTGTAATTTCATTGATTTGTAAGTTGGTATTCAACATCTATGTAACAAACCTGGCCACATATGGGTCTCTATTAATCTAATGGCAGGCACTTGACTTCCTTCTACTCCCTACGTTCCGTTTTAATTAACTCAATTGTAATTTTACAAAAAAAAACCCTGTTGTTTTTTACTCTCTACCCGCACGTCCTCCTCGTCACGAATCAGGCCGTCGGACACTCCGCTCGACCCAGACCAACCGCTCCGCTCCGCGCCTATATCCCCAATTCTCCCCAGCCGCATGGATCATCCGGAATCACATCGTCAATGCACTGTCGCAGGCCGTCCTCGAAGCGATCCAGCTCCCGATCGTAGGACCGCCTCCCGTCGACCAGGCTCCCGTTCACCTCCTTGCCGGGAGCGGGAGGGCAGCCCATGGAGAGCCACATCATGGCGCAGCCGTACGAGTAGCCGCCCGCCTCCGCGCGCCTAGCGGCGACGCTAACCACCTCATCCGCGGCCTGGCCGACGATGATCTCGTTGGCCCAGTATTCGTCGAACGTTGATGATCCCTGCTGCTATTCATACGCCTTTGTTTCCCTCGATCGATCCCAGCTGGACCCATCGATCGATTGGCGAGCTGGTGGTAAATCTTAGGGAGTCTGTTTTAAAATTTGAAACTGCATAGGACGGGAATGTAAAAATCAATTTCCAAAGCGTTTTTTCTCCCCCAAGTTAATTAAAACGGGACGGACGGAGTATATGCGTTTGAGATTCATTTACTTTAGAGTCGGAATTATTTGACTATATGCCCAGGTGACAGTGTGAGAATTTAAACCACAAGTTCTGTCTCGTTTTAGCGCATGCTGCTACCTTGTTGATGTCGGTCCTTAGGGTGGTACAAATGCAATCACTTGTAAGGAGCCTAAATGTATTCAGTCCTCAGGGTTTTGAATGTATTCATCACTTATAAGGAACTCTAATGTATTCATGTGATACATAGATCGATGAAGAGCTCAATATGTCTAAGCACTAATTTAAATTTATCACTAAGAAAAGCATATTGTTGTCAAAGATCACATATATATTTGTGCTCATTACTCCTTGCACTAAAAATTAAAACTTAATTCACTTGGCAATAATTTGTATGTACACAATATGGATCTCCTCTTTGGGCGTATCCTGGATCAGCCGTAGCAGGCACTCTTACTCAAGTTGTGCGGCAGACACTGCAATATTAAACATCAGGCCACATTGTGTATTGAACAGCAATGCAAAACTATAGCGATCATGGATCGCCAAAACTACAAAAAAAAACATCACTGTTTATCCTTTCTAAGGAATCCAAATCAATAGTGGAACAAATATTAATAATGAAAGAGTTTGTTATATAGTACATAATTAGTTCCTACTTCATGACTGATGTCTCATATACTTGTGCATCCATCAAGTATAAAAAAAATAATACTTATGAAAGAGAAACTACAAGCACGTAATAAAAAGCAAAAACAATTACTAACCATGACTGGTGTGCGATCAAGCATTCTAAGGTTTACATAATATCAAGAAGATGACACAACTTAAACGACACATATTTGCTTGACAGTCACGTGCTAAGAAAAATGACACAACTTAAGCGACACATATTTGCTTGACAGTCACGTGCTTAGAATGCTTGATCGCACACCAGTCATGACACAACAAATGTATATGGCAAAACTGAAACGACACATATTTGCTTGACAGTCACATGCTAAGAAAAATGTAAGTACTTATCATTCATCACAAAATTCAAAGAATCTCCAGGCGACTGACCTGATGAGAACCTAGTTCGCAATCGAGGTAAAAACTTGATATAAATGTGTGCAAAAGATTAAAAAAAGGATTAAACTTCGCATGATCAAGCATGTCAGAAACACAATAGCTTCTGTTGCAAATCTGAATATACCAATAGAGCATCAGTAGAGTAATCAATTAGAAAACTAAACAGAGCATCATCATGTACTCTTCTAATCATCTAGCATAAATGACATCCACTAAGGTACTATTCGAACGAGACAACCAGCATATCAAATATTTTAATCGATTAATCAAGCATGCATCTAACATCCAAATGCCAACATCTCACATGGACCAGCTAGTAGCTAACCTCTAAATGCATGCAGCTAACATCCGAATCCAACAAATACTACTACTATTATAGAGGCACAACAACACCACGAGCATACAGTAGAGAGAAAGGAGGCACATTCTAAATAGGAGCAGGTGGGCGGAGAGGTGAGAGTCGATGAGGAAGAGAGGAGTCATACCTTGCCACCCTCCTGGGAGAGGGTTGTGCCATGCTGGAGAGGAGGAGGCTGGCCGACAAGACAAGAAGCTGGCGGAGGAGGATGTTGGTGCAGATCCGGCAGAGGATCAAGCTGGCTGCCGCTTGAAAGGTGAGAGCTCCTCTCTCAACCAATTTCTGTGGACTGGTTTGCTCATCTCTCGCTTTCCTCTCTTTTCCCTTACTTTGGGTGCCCAATTTTCCTCCCTTACCGCCCCAATTTCTCTTTGTCGCTTGAGCTGGCACATACTCTTTTGTTTCCCACTCAACCTGCACCTGATCAATAACAACAGTTTCAGTGAGCTTTAACTAAATATACTTATCAACATAAATAAAAAATCAGCAGTCTACCATAAGGGAATGTATTTGTTGAACACATCATATTAGCATGACATGATATGACCAGGATGCATAGAAAAAGTATCTGATGTTAAGACGGATATAGAGCCTCAATATAATTTTACTTACAAAATTTATATTTACGAAGCCTCAATATAGCTATTTGAAATCGATCTACCCAGGAAGCTAATTTCCAACTGAAAAAGAAGCAAGTAAAGGATTATTTAGAAATAAAATAATGATGTATAATTTGAAACACCATTCTGTAGTTACTACTTTTCATTTCAAAGCATGGTTCAGAATTATATGGATTTAATAAGTTCCCAATCTAAAACCCAAAAAATCAACAAACAAAGCTAATAAGTTTTCAGTCAGATGGTATCATCCGCAGACGCAAAAGGCTGCAGCGCAAAGACCATATCTGCTTACCGTGATCCCAGCAACGTGCAGGTTCATCCCATTTTAGATAATATTATATATATATGCCTATATACTGAATCCTAGAGGAAGACAGAAAAGCAGGAAGCAACATTCAGATCCAACAAGCCAACAAAAAACACACCATAATGTGGACACATACCAAAGGTGGCAAGCAAGTATCCAAACCAAAGCAGGGAACATAGGATACATGTGGAACTTTGGCAATGTATATCCTTAGTTACCTGCAAGATAGGTCAGTTAGATTGCATACACCACCACGAAAATAGTGGCACGAAGGAAAGTCTACAAAACTGCTTTTGCCAGAAGTAGATGAATACTCACAGATGCAACAAAATAGTCATGTTTGCTATTGGTACAGTTAAATGGAGACTCAGCTGAGAGGGAAGGTGAGAAAGAATTACACTTTCTCATCTCGGCACTAACTATGCAAAGCAACATGAGTTAAACCAAGGAGCATGCTAGGCCGATGATCTACTTCTAAATCGCAAATGGCAGATGATCTACTTCTAAACTGAAAATGGCAGATTGGTGGTAAACAAGAAAATAAAAAATGTCAAAATGCAGTGATCGTGAGTTGAACACGTGACCTTCAGATCTTCAGTCTGACGCTATCCCAACTGACCTATCCCCGCTAATCAAATGCCTAAAAGCAACCAACTCAGCAGAAGAACAATATCTGGGAACACTCCCTGCACCTGAAGAAGGTGGCAAGGAATCTGCAACTAAGTGATCACAATAAATAGCACAGTTAAATTGCAGCCTATCTTTTCTATGGGAAGAAGCAAAAGCAGTGGATATGAGACAGTGATACCTCAGCACGAGATATGAAACTCTAGCTGCAGGGACAGTGAGGGCCTGCAAGTCAACAGTTGTCCATCGTTCTGAAAGCACCAACCAACGTAATTACCTCTGTCCATCTGCTGTAACACTACTCTATGAAGTTGTACTTAAAGGCCATGAGAATCAGTTTCAATGTTCACACACAATATGCCACTAAATCCATCCGTGTGAAAACAACCAAGATTGACCACGGCAAGGGCAAAAGGCAGCTTGCTGGTCAGCGCTGCCATCAATGATAGTGGCCTTCTTAATGAGCAGATGATATTGCCATGGGGATACATTATGTACCATTAATGATTATGCACATTAGGACATTAGGTGTGTAGTGCATCTACTACAGCCTAAAAACCAAGATCAAGCAGAAACCAAGCCACACATGACTAAACACTGAACTGAAGAGAAGACGACGGAATGAATAACGACCACTGAACCACGCAGCCAGCTCGAGGAAGCAGACTGTAGGACGAAATACTCCGTGAGAGATGTCGTCTTGACATGTAAATAAAAGGATAAAATTTCTAATCAACCTTGTCAATAAGTTTTACCAAAAACAAAGCTGAAAATGTTGAGTCCTGCTTCTGCATTTAAAAATGGAAAAACCATGGACCATGTATGCAACATGGTGTTGTTAATCGCTCACTACCTTGACACTGCAGCAGCACAGATTGTCCGCTCTACTATATGAACACAACCAGATAAATTGCAAAGAACTTGCAGCTGCACAGTTTCCAAAAAATGCGCTTGTTTTATTCTACTGAATAAAGCTCAATTATAGTTCGTTCCGAATCCGCGATAAATAAAAAGTGCCCAAATCTGAATAAAGCTCAATTACAGTTCACACTCTCGGTTTTAAATGTACATTCAGTCATAAATCCTTCCAGAACTATTCTCCTATTAACATTATTGCTAACCATTTTAATGAGAATTGGCTTCAAATTAAGAGCATTGGCAGTTGATAAGGCAGAAGTAAATGCAGAAAGATTGTTGTTTTGGATCAAACTCATTACATATTTTTCGGTTTCAATTCGGACTGATTCACCAATAAATAACAATGTGGCGAGAGGGAAAATAAGATGCCAAAAGCAAACATAAAATAGAATATAGGAGCAGATTTGACTAAACTTTCCTACTAACGTCCCATATCATAACCCTTTTGTTTGTGGGAAGCTACAATATAGCCTCCAAATTTGGATTCCACTCAACCTGGAAGACCTCCCCCCCTACAGGCGCAAACTGTGCAGCACAAAACATCAGTTACTTAATAGCATATCAGTTAAGCTGAAGAAGAGCGGGTAGATTGACTGACCAATGGGGAACCATAAAACTGAGCATGATAAACAGAAATACTGATTAAAGAAGACATGCACCAATAAAGAAATTCACACTCATGGTTATCGAAAGCATGCAAGCTTCTTGATAGTGTGCACAAGTCAAATAGCTTAATAATTGCATCGCCAGATGCTGTAGAAAAGATCTACTTGAACGGATTGAAGGACAATGAGCTGAACTGACAAAGCAATCATGTACATTACGAAAAGAAACCATGAACAAAACACCACAGGAACTAATTGTTTTATATTGTCAATCTCAATTCCGCAATAAAAAGAAACTCACACTCTTTTTTCGATTAAGATACACACCCTTGTATGCTACATGTAAAATACAGCTTATGCAATTTCCCATTTAGGGTTTCTGACAAAGTAAGAATATGCCAGAAAATTAATGGAACCTGCTGCATATCCTTTTATATTCATTCCGTACCTCATTCGCCACTCATCACAAAAGCACCAGCACTAACATCGTGTGTTAGTTAATGGTAACAGAATCCTTCCTACGTCAAAGCAATCCAGAGATCCAGTGAAGCCTTAAAATGACAAAATGCAATCACAAGTCTAAAAACAACTGAGTGAGACATGCACTGTGGAACAGACTTGTTGCATGCATATTGCACAACACTACCTTCCCAAACTCCAAATCAAATCTCCTTGATTTTCTGCTCCATGCCTGAGCTGCCCACGTGATCCAAATAAGCTTGCCTCAAGAACCGGTGCCTTGCAAACCGACAAACCCTTATAGGCCTTCACCTTTAGACCAATCTGCTCAGCACAGAAGCAAAAGTTTATCCTGACAAGCCCTTATAGGCCTTCACCTCTAGACCAATCTACTCAGCATAGAAGCAAAAGTTAAAACTCAAAAGCATCAGTTGGTGATTGGAAATTTTACCTCTACACAATCCAAATCAAATCAGCAAGATTACATCACAGATAAAATCACAAATAAAATATCTGATTAGAATACACTCAGATTAGAGCCACTTTATCTCCATCTCATAAAAACACCACTACCCAGCCACCATATGCTCCTATTCTCTCCATCTCCATGCTACTCCACCAGTAGGTTCATACCCAGTGCTGGTGGAGCGCAACCAGGCAACCCTTGGAAGCAACAAATGTCTCACCCAAAAAGGTACCCAAACAAAAAAAAAGGGGAGGAAATTCACATGGGGCTTTTGACCATGTTTCTAGCCATGGAAACAATCATCAGAGACACATTTATTCATCTCATGCTCCCTTCTCCTCCCTTATCTAAATGAACAAGTAAATTAACCATTTTATATCGACCTGTCTCGCCCGGTCGTCGCCTGCCGCAAGGAAGCTCGGTAAAATAAAAATCCTCAAAATAGAACAATACCAGTAAATGGAATTGAAACAAAACCAAAGCAATCAAAAAAATTAAGCGTTCAAGTACCTTTTCTAGAAAACCATATTGCCCTATATAAAGCACAAACCCCATATCAACCAACTTTCTCATCTTTACCATAACCATTAAATCAATGGACTATCATATACTGGATGTAGGTCTGCAAATACCAAAGAAAACGGCAGCAGAATAGTTTAAGTGAACATGTCCCAGGCTCCCATGATTATCACAAAGACTGCAACTTTTCATCCCTCTTTTACTCGACTGATTTTTATCCCTAGTAGAATTCTGCACATACCTGAAATAAAGCATTATCAGAACCTTATGCAGCGGCACCAAGATGGTAGCTTCTAATTACCCTCCTATATTTACACATCCTTAGCCAGTATATATGTAGTGCATGTATGGACCGAGCTGATCTGTACCGACTCACTACACCAACAAGGTGGTACATGTTGGCAAATCAACTTTTTAGAAAAATGTAATTACTCTATCTGGAAACTTTATGAAACAATATCTATTATTACCATGTATTGATCTGACTGGTGTAGCAGGTGTGTGGTACATGATGCATGGAAAGAACCATATGCACACTTTAGAGCTAAGTCTAGTCACTGTTACAGTACAAAAGTTCAATTAGATATTCCTTACGGATGAAGCCTGGTGATCAGGGGGGTACGTGAGCACCCCCTGACTACTCGACACGTGTCTAACGGCATCCAATATTCCGTTAACACTCTCCAAAACGTTTTTCACTTTTTCTGAATGCATGTGACCGATTCCTGTGAGAGAGAATAGAAAAATAGGCATCAGAACTCTTTTGGCAGAGTTCTCTTTTCCTCTCCAACAGAGGTGGGGTGCGGTGCGGTGGCCGGACATCCGCCGTGGCCTCGGCGAAGAAGACGGTGGGCTGATGGGGTCGACGCCACTGATGAGGCAGGGGTCGGTATACTCGCTGACGTTCGAGGAGTTCCAGAGCACGCTGGGCGCGCCGGCGGTGCGGGAGGCAGCGGCCTCAGCAAGGATTTGAGCTCCATGAACATGGACGAGCTGCTCCGGAGCATCTGGACCGCCGAGGAGAGCCAGGCCATGGCTTCCGCCTCGGCCGCGGGACCAGGCCAAGACGCGACGATTTGTACAAGCCTAGGAGGCATCTTCGGCGGGGAACTAGGGGCCTGCCGCCGCCGCTGCTCTCCGATGCGGTCGGCTACGCCATGAATCTGCACAAGACGGCGGGAGGCGAGGCTCCATGTGCGAGGAGACGCTCGTGTGGAGCCGGGTGAGACCAGGCCGGAGGCGCTGGGCGCTGGTGCCGGTCGAGCCGCGGTCGGACTCGACTCACCGCCCTGTTTCTCCAGCGCCGGCGAGGAAGAATCCCGCATCGGCAGCACGACTTCATGGATTGATTCCAGTGTTCCCTGTACGTAGGTGGGGCGGTGGCGTTCTGCTCGCCATGGCTAGCGGCTGCACAACGAGCTCCGGGTCGTACTGGCCTCCACCGCCGCAAACTCCATCGGGTAGAATCTCGCTGAGCAAAGGCGTCCTCAATTTCCATTGGATCCCGAGTTTTGATTTGTGCATTTTTTCTCCCGATTTTTTCTTCTGGATCTGTGCTCAATCATTCTTTTGGTCAAGCTTTGCAACAATACTACTACGGAATGAGCTTATGGAGGCACCGGAGGCACGATTTCTTTCCCCCGTTAAACTCAATCAAAGTCAATCGCGGGCCGACGGCGGCAACGGCGGCTGCGGCGGTGGGCGCCGCCGGACCAGGTGCTCTCTCCTGCAGCAGCAGCTCGGCGAGCAGCGCGTCGACCCTCTCGTTTTTTTACATTGGGGAGCACGATGTGTAGGACTGCAGCGCTGAGAAGCTGCCCAGCCAGTGCTCGTCGGCGGCGGAGGAAGGCTCGTCCTCGCGCTCGTTGGATGGATGGTGATGGTCTCCTACTCGTGTGCTTCTCCGGCCTGGTGTGGCGCAGCAGATCGCGTGGCCGTCTGTGAGAGAGAGGAGAGGATTTAGTGGTTGAGGAGCGGATAATATCAGTCGTCGTCCTCTGAAAAGCAAGCGAGGTGGTACTGGACTACTGGTACTGGTAGTGGGATTCGCTCAGCTCCACCTTTTTATTCTCCCTCTCTCCCCTCGCCTCCGTTTGATGTCCGTTAGCATGTACTCGCGAAGAGTGAATCTAAAAGCAAATCCAACGGTGTTTAGGGGGTGCTCACGTACCCCCCTGATCACCAAATCCACTCTCATATTCCTTAATACCACAACATGGTCTTCATTGGTAGTTAAAGAGGAATTTATTATGAAATGAAACTATATCATATATCCTTTATTAGAAGTTCCAGATATATGTATCAAATGATGCATGATTAGATGATTGCACAGATATACTAACCCTACATATAATTTTGACATGTTCTATGATAAACGATATACAAAGTTTGGTTCGAATTAAAAGATTGGAAGATAAAACTACAATTCCCATTGTTAAAACATAGCTCCCTGCTCGACATCGCTCTCGAATAGGGTGATTGCAGTTAGTCATCACATTAATTAATCCCAAGAGCACACAAAAGGAACAGAAAAAAGTTGACGTACCATGTGGATATCTAGGATATCAATGATGTAGCAGGACTCAAACGGCACCTCCAATTGGTTCACTAATACATGCTTCCATTGTTGAAACAAATAGAGGGGATTAAATCAAGCGAGTGGTGTTGAACATATGCTCAGAAACGGAGAAGATAAAAAGAGCACATTGACTCACCTTGCGGCCTTCCTTCCCAGCTGTACCGCATGATGAACACTTGATCTACACATCACATGGTGTGACAAAAGCGACTGAACAATCTGGTAGAGGAGATGACGTCGCCTACATTTATAAAAGAAATTTCAATTTGAGTCAGACATTTCAACAAACATGTGGTGGGGAAAAACTACAAGCAGTGATAGCCACCTCATCTTAGCCAGGATCACATCCTGAGATACAAGAGAAAGAACACAATCACAAATTAACATCTCAAATTAAGATGAATCCTTCTAAAAATCAAGAAATAAAGAGGAGAATGGGTGGTGTTGATTGCCTACTTGCCGCTGTGATAGCACCACGCCCTGATACGAGTCAGAATAAGAATCTCAGGTTGGGGAGACCAATCAGAAGGGATGAGGAGGGAGATGTGATGCATCTTCGTGTGGCACAGCGCCGGGCCAGCGCCGCCCCTCCTTGATCCTCTCGCTACTCTTCCAACAAAAATTGTCTAGCAACAGACAGAGACATGAGTAGAAGGGAAGAAAGATGGGAGTAAATCAGCTCACCGTACTTGCTATCAGCTGGACAGCTGCGCGCGCTCGTATGCGGAGTGCCACTCCCCAGCCCCACGTGTGCACCTGACCACCACTCCATCGCCCGCATCGCTCGATTCGCCCTGCATCCACCCTTTCTCGCGTCGTCTTCTTCTGTTACATGGCCTCCTCCGTTGTTGGTTCGCGCTACTTGCGGCGCCGCAGACAAGCAGGCGTCCCCAGGAGTCGACGAGCAGCGCACGGAGGCGGCAGTGCTCCTACCTTCCCGTCCGCCCCAGAGAAGGAAATCTCGAGCCCAGCCGGCTGTCGACGACCTTCTCCAGCCGATGCGCCGCTGCTACCCCTCTGCGCCGCCACCTTCTCCATGCGCTCTCCCCAAGCGCCTCCCACTACGACCGTCCCCGTCCGGCCCATCCGAGCAGGAGCGTGCTCACTGCCATCGCTCCGCCGGAAGATGACGTCGAGGGCGGGAGAAGAGGAGAGGACGGGGACGAGGATAGGAGTAGGCGTCGCCGCTGCCCACCTCCGTGTGCGCTCCTGCCGCACCTCCTCCTTTCCACGAACGCCGCAGTCCCCGTCGGGCTCCATCCAGGTGATTGGCGGTGCGCCAGTGGCCTCCTCTGCCTGGGAGTGCCATCTCCGGCCTCACGTGGGCTTGGAGAAGACGAGATAAGAGGGACACGGAACGGCGGAAGATGGCCGGCCAGCAACCTCCACAACGCCGCCTCCAAATCCCGCCATCCACCAGCCGCGCGGCCGCGCGGCCGCCGGCAGGATGCGCGACGGCTCGATCTGGTTTTCACTGCGGGAGAAAGGAGACGAGAAGAGCGCGGGGCTCTAGGACGAGGGATTGGATGCTTTTTCTCGATCTAGGGTTTCACCGCATGTGGACGCGAAGAAAGACGACTCGAAATAAACAGCGTCACAGTCTCCAATCATCGGCCCCCGCACGTAGCTGGCCCCGCGTGTCATTGACTCGGAGGAAAACTGAACAAGTGAGAAACATATTCACCGATCCGGTTGTGGTGGAAAGTGGGATTGAAGATTTACTGTGTATGGTGAAACGGACGGACCAGATTCGTTTGCCCCTTTCAGATGGCCTGGTTGGCTGGGTACTCTTTCAACATTTATAGGAGAAATGACTTGATCTTATGCTACGCTTATATGGGTGTGTGTCTATCATATCATTCATCCAATGACATAACCTTGTTATTAATAACATACAATGTTCATGATCACGAAACCATGATCATCTATTAATCAACAACTAGTTATACAAGAGGCTTACTAGGGACTCCTTGTTGTTTACATAACATACATGTATCAATGTTTCGGTTAATACAATTATAGCATGGTATGCAAACATTTATCATAAACACAAAGATATATTATAATAACCACTTTATTATTGCCTCTTGGGCATATCTCCGATAGTATCCCACTTGCACTAGAGTCAATAATCTATTTTACATTTGTAAAGTTATAACACCTTGGTCTTCTGGTGCTTATCATGTTTTGCTCACGGGAGAGGTTTCAGTCAACGGATCCGACACGCTCAGAAACGTATGTATTTTGCAATTCATTTGCGTCTCAACGCATCACTCATTTTCCAAATGAGTCGGCATTAATCATATATTTTCAGTCTTCTGGTGGAACCTTAATTCCGCGGTCTAAAATATGTCACTAATATTGTCACACACAATATAGCTTCAAAGTTCTGACACTATCGGAACTACACCAAGTTCTTAAAGAACTTCTTGACTTTAACATCCTCAGTCATTTGTCAAAACAATGACATACTCTGCCTTCGCTTGTAGAATCCGTCACAATATTTAGAACTCATTTAAATCTAGCATAAACTTCTTCTAGCTCATTGTGCTACCTTTTAAACAACACTTAGCCTAATTGAGATTTGAAATTCATTTTTATATGTGACCAAACTAATATCGGTGCAACACCTTACAGCGATTTGTTTGGCATTATCCCATACAAAACTATATATATCCTTGGTTCTTCTAAAGTACCCAAGGATATTCTTACTGTCGTCCAATGATCATAACATGAATCATTCTGGTACATGCTCATAACACTTTAGAGCATAGGATATCTGATTGTGTACATATTAATCGTGATCTAAAATCACTCATGTGTTTTTACTCATTGAGTGTCAGATACACTCAAGTCTTGTTAAACCTTCACATGAACTACTTCAGTATCCATTCTATGTACTTTGACTTAAACTTATTATGTGTTTCAGTCTATCTTCATAGATCTTGACACTAAATATGTTTCAGTCCATATCCATTCATTAAAGTTGATTCTCAATGAAACCTTTTTAATCACATCAAGTATATAATTACATCATTTATAATCAACGATATGTCATCTACATAAAGTATTATAAATATGTCTCAGCGCTCCCGCTTAATTTCTTGCAAATGCAAGCATGTTCATCGTTTCTGATGAAATCAAAAACTATTTGACTATTTCATCCGGTGAAGATTCCAACTCCGCGATACTCACTTCATCCAATTGAAGTTTGTATACTTATCTAGTATTTCACGGACTAGCAAAACTCTTTGGTTTGTATCTAGTATACATCCTTCATATATACTTCTGGTAAGGAATGTATTTCTGCCATCCTACTATCATATCTCATAAACAAAATATGTAGTGATTACTAGAATAATCCACATAGACTATAAGCATTGCTACGGAAGATCTAATCTTATCGTAGTCAACTCTTTGAACTTTTTCGTAAATAACTTTTCGACAAGTCGAGCTTCTTCAAGGATATTCCATCCAAGTCCATCAATTTTATAGATCCACTTACTTTCAAAAAGTATTCACCTATCTTGGATTTCATGGTGCATAGCCATTTTAACGGAGTCAGGGCCCATCATAACTTCTTTGCATGTAGTTGGTTTATCATTGTTCAAAATCAATCTTTTATCCACAAATCATTTATTTGATCACAAAGTAATCCATACCTACAAGGTTCAATAGGTACTTCGATCTCCATGGCTAAAACACTTTGTAGTCATGGGAGCCATGATCGCCGTGGCCGCTTCCGGAACCATTTCCGATGCTGCGCTACTCTGATCATTATGCTCAGGTTCATAAACCTTATCAAGTACTATTGTCCTCCCACTCAAATACTTCGCTAGAAAACAATTTCTTGGAAATAAGCAAGTAATATTAACAAACACTTTTGTCTTTTACTTCATAGTGGAAAGAATTCCCAATTAGTTCTCTGAGATAACCAACAAAGAAATTCATCCGATTTTGGTTGTAAATTTACTTATTCTATGCATACCAAAATTTAAGAAAGGACTATTAGGGTTTATACCCATGCCATAACTCGTATGGTGTCATTTCAACGGATCTTGATGATGCTCTATTCAGTGTAAAAGCAGTAGTCTCTAAAGCATAATCCACAAAAATATAATGGCTTCATTTTATTTTATCTCATCATTAATCCAACAAGGTTTGGATACGTCTCTCGGATACTCCATCATCACTATGATACTCCATGAAACGTGTGTTGTAAAACAATTTCATAACTCTCTTAGATGTTCGCTAAAACTCGTAATTCAAATATTTCCACCATGATCCTATCATAGACATTTGACTTTTCTATTACGATGATTTCCACTTCATGCTGAAATTTATTTGAATCCATTCAAATGTTTCAAACTTCTTCCTTATCGAATATATCCATATATATACTCAATTCATTGTTGGAAGTTTTCATGAAGTAGAAGAATCTCCCGCACACAACTATGCCCAGTGAACCACATACATCATCATGTACATTTCCACTAAGTTAGTTGCCCGTTCAACTCTTGGCCTATGAACGGTATTTTAGTCATTTTATTTAGAAAAGATTTACAAGCGCCAAATGATTCAAAAATCAAATGACTCCAAAAATCCATGTGCATGGAGTTTCTTCATGCGTTCCTTTCTAACATGACCTAAATGGCGATTCCACAAATAAGTGGAATTCAAATCATTTGCATTATGGCATTTTAGCGTCAGTGTTATGCATGTGTGTTTCACCGTAAAGATTTATAATAACTTATCCATCATACATGGAATACTGTCAAAATTTGAACAACTCATTGTTTTTTTTGACCAGAACAAAACAACAATTATGAAGTTCTTTATTATAAATCTGAAGGGCTAGATAGAATGCCAACGACGAACATAATAACACTTTATTTTTGTTCCAGACATGCATTCCTATGATATTCCTTGTCTGTCACTTAGGCAATTGTATTCTTGTATTGCGTTGTTTTGTATGACACTTCATACTAACCAATATGGTACAAATACCCAAGAATTTCATTGTGTGACCAAACTAGGAATACATTCATAACATGTATATCATCTATATACACCTGAGCTAAACTTTTTAGTCTTTTCTTTCTTACTGCCAAAAATCTTTTGTAGTTTCTCTTTTAGCTTTCCTCATTCTCAGAAAAACACTTCAACATCAATAACTTCTAGGTTTGTTGGTCAAATACCAATAACCTTGAGGTTCT
This sequence comes from Lolium perenne, assembly GCF_019359855.2. NCBI lineage: Eukaryota > Viridiplantae > Streptophyta > Magnoliopsida > Poales > Poaceae > Lolium > Lolium perenne. The sequence goes on from NC_067248.2 coordinate 126,875,159, forward strand.
TACCTTGAAGTTGATCATCATATGAAAAGTGTTCCGGATTTCACTATTAGTAACCTTTTAATGTGATGAACAATTTCACTCATAATTTTTATCCATCAAATCATGACGACTTTCTGAGACCATGTGTGTACATGCTAGGCTCATAAAGTTTAACCTCAGTATTCGCATGTGCAAATATGGTTTGCACCCGTTGTATGCACACGTAGAATCTATAACACCCGATCATCACGTGATGCTTCGAAACGACGAGTCTTAGCAACGGTGCATACTAAGGACGATCATTTCATGGATATGTGAATATCGTTAGTGCCCCACTAGTTGGAGGATTGGGACGCCTGGCGTCTTCAACCTTCGTACATTCCCATAAAACTTATGCGTTTATGTAGTCTCACCAAATTATATTCTATCACCTTGCAATAAGGTCTTAGATATCACATATATCTCATACCTCGCTTATTTCTAAAATAAAATTTTCAGCTCCTTACTTTTCAAACAGATTTGAACTTTAAGTTTCATGGAGACAAGATGATTTTAGGTACTAATTGAAATCATTGTTCTTTGAATCAGAAAATGTGAGGTTTACTAGAAGTTTGCAATAGGACTTAATCGTTTCTTGATTCTTTAACAATACGGTACCAGTCCGTAAAGTTTCTTGTCAGACTTAACAGTATTTCTATCTCAATTAAAGACTAGCGCATGGTAGATAAGGGATGCCAATTCTACAAATTTAATTCAAAATACTATTCAGACTATGTTCATGATAATTAGTTCATGTTTTAATCTAATTACTAATGAACTCCCACTTAATACAACATCCCTCATAGTTGTTTAGTGGTACATGATCCATATCCACTACACCAAAACCGATCATCACGTGAGATGATGTAGTTTCAATGGTGAACATCAACATGTTGATCATATCATCCATATGACTCGTATTCAACCTTTCGGTTTCCTGTGTTCCGAGGCCATGTCTGTACATGCTAGGCTCGTCAAGCAAACCCAAGTATTTCCGCGTGTGCAACATGGCTTACACCCGTTGTATGTGAACGTAGAATCTATCACATCCGATCATCATGAGATGTTTCAAAACGACGAACTGTAGCAACGGTGCATACGAGGGGAGAACACTTTATTGTCTTGATATTAATGTGAGGGATCATCTTATAATGCTACCGTCGCGATCTAAGCAAGATAAGATGCATAAAGGATTAACATCACATGCAATTCATATGTGATATGATATGGCCCTTTAGTCTTTGCGCCTTTGATCTTCATCTCCAAAGCACGGACATGATCTCCATCATCAACGGGCATGATCTCCATCATCGTCGGCGTAGCGTCAAGGTCCATGGCGGCATCTTCATTGTTGTTCACCACATGTAGCAACTATTACAACTACTTTGAAATAATACTACTACATGAAATATAAAGACAACCATAAGGCTCCTGCCGGTTGCCACAATACAATAATGATCATCTCATACATATTCATCATCACATCATGGCCATATCACATCACCAAACCCTGCAAAAACAAGTTAGACGCCTCTAATTTGGTTTGCATATTTTACGTGGTTTAGGGTTTTCGAGTAAGATCCAATCTACCTACGAACATGAACCACAACGGTGATACTAGTGTTGTCAATAGAAAGAGTAGATTGAATCTTCACTATGGTGGGAGAGACAGACACCCGCAAAGCCACTTATGCAATACAAGTTGCATGTCAAACGTGGAGCAAATCTCATGAACGCGGTCATGTAAAGTTAGCCCGAGCCGCTTCATCCCACCATCCCGCAAGATGCAAAGTACACGAACTAAAGACAACAAAATCATCAACGCCCACAAACCATTGTGTTCTACTCGTGCAACCAATCTATGCATAGACACGGCTCTGATACCACTGATGGGATTCATACCATAGAAAACAAAAAAAAAATCCTACGGCGAGAACGAATAACAAGCCAAGATCCAATCTAGAAGATGGTAGCAATGAGAAGATCATGAGACTAACCCTCGAAGATTTCCAAAGCCTACGAGATTAGATCTCGTTGTTACTGTAGTCGATCACTTGCTGCTTTCAAAAGCGCGTAGAAGATCTTGACGGTGCCACAGTCGGGCAGCACCTCCGTACTCGGTCACACGTACGGTGTTGATGATGACGTACTTCTCCCCATTTCAGCGGGCAGCGGGTGTAGTAGATCCTCCTCGGAATCCCGCCAGCACGACGGCGTGGTGGCGGTGGTGGTGGATATCTCCGGCAGGGCTTCGCTGTAGCCGTGCAAGAGGGAGGAGGAGGAAGGGCCGGCAGGGTTTGGGGAGAGGGGGCAAGGGCTGCGACTTGTGCACCTCTTGGGGCTCCCCTTGCCCTCCTTTTATAGGTGGAAAAGGTCCTTGGGTCTTCCAAGACCTGCCTCCAAAGTTTGGGAGAGTTCCGTTAGGTTTCTGTCAGCCGAAACCTACTAGAACTAGGACTCTTTTACCAAATCCGAATCTGCCTTAGGGGAACTTCTTAACCCTTAAGGAAAACATGGATACACCTATTATGGAACCCTCCGGACTTCCTTAGACAGCCCGGGTCATCCCGGACACTTCCGGAAGCTTCCACAATATTCCGGACTATTCCGGTCCTTTCAAAACCTTCTAGAAGCTCCGGTCAAAACACCGGATTTTTTCCGAACCCCGAAAAATGACTTCCCATATATGAATCTTATTCTCTGCACCATTCCGAACTATGTAGACATGGTTGAGACTCCTCTCCGACCAATAACCAATAGCGGGATCTAGAGATCCATAATGGCTCCCACATATTCAACGATAACTTAGTGATCGATTGAACCATTTACATACGATACCGATTCCCTTTGTCACGCGATATTTTACTTGTCCGAGGTTCGATCATCGGTATCTCTATACCTTGTTCATCCTCGTTACCGACAAGTACTCTTTACTCGTACCGTGGCATGTCATCTCTTGTGACCTAGTCACATGCTTGCAAGCTAATCAGACAACATTCCACCAAGAGGGCCCAGAGTATATCTATCCGTCATCGGGATGGACAAATCTCACTCTTGATCCATATGCATCAACTCACACTTTCCGAATACTTAATCCCATCTTTATAACCACCCATTTACGCAGTGGCGTTTGATGTAATCAAAGTACCCTTCCGGTATAAGTGATTTACATGATCTCATGGTCGAAGGACTAGGTAACTATGTATCGGAAGCTTATAACAAGTTTGAACTTTAATGACTTGATCTAATGCTAGTCTTATATGGGTGTGTTTCCATTATATCATTCATTCAATGACATAACCTTGTTATTAATAACATCCAATGTTCATGATCACAAAACCATGATCATCTATTAATAAACAAGCTAGTTATACAAGAGGCTTACTAGGGACTCCTTGTTGTTTACATAACACACATGTATCAATGTTTCGGTTAATACAATTATAGCATGGTATGCAAACATTTATCATAAACATAAAGATATATTATAATAACCACTTTATTATTGCCTCTTGGGCATATCTTCAACAAAACATTGCCGGTTGCGCCACCCTTCCGCGCCGCCCACGACCTATTCGTTCAATTGCGCTGGTAGGTGTCTTCTCCTGTTTTCGGCGCTATTGTGCGCGGCTATTGATCCACAGTTCGTACCAACGCAGATGGACATGTGGAAGATGCTGGAGAAGTTCCGCACGGAGGTCATCCACTCCTCTTCCGACGAGGAGTCCGATCAGTCCACGCAGACATTGGCAACTACTGCGGCGTCCATGATCCACGAGTTCAATTCAAACCAGGGGCCGGTGCACCGGGGCTCTGTCAAGGGCCGCTCAAAAAACCTGCCACGCAACAGAGTGGAAGGGCAGCTCCGGCTCTACAAGGACTACTTCCACCTCACCGATCCGGTGTACAAGGAAAAAATGTTCCGGCGCCGGTACAGGATGTCAAGGGAGCTGTTCATGGTCATTATCCGGGCCGTCAGACACTACGACCCCTACTTTCAATGTAGGCCCGATGCAACAGGTGCGCTAGGCTTCACCTCCTACCAAAAATACGTGGCTATTTGCATGCTATCATATGGAATGGTTGCTGATATATTCGATGAGTATCTTCGAATGAGTGAGAGCACCTGCCTTGAGCTCATGTACAGGTTGTGCCGAGCCGTGATTGCCGTGTTCGGACAGCATTACTGTAGGAAGCCAACTGTTGAGGATACAAGGCGGTTGTTGTCTATCAACGAGTCTAGAGGGTTCCCAGGAATGATTGGCAACATAGATTGCATGCACTAGGAGTGAAAGAACTGTCCATTTGGATGACAGGGTCAGTACATCGGGCATGCGGAGGGACGAACTATCATTCTTGAAGCTGCCATATCTCAAGATTTATGGATTTGGCATTCATTCTTTGGCATGGCCGGTTCCAACAATGACATCAATGTGTTGCACCAATCACCGGTTTTCAACAGGCTCATGCAAGGAAAAGCTCCCCGGGTGAGCTACGAGGTCAATGGAAATGAACATGATAAGCCATATTATCTTGCTGATGGCATGACTGGGCCACACTAGTGAAGACTGTCCGTAATCCGAACTCCAAGAAGACGAGGAGATTTGCCAAGATGCAAGAGGCTTGCAGGAAATATGTGGAGCACGGATTTGGTGTGCTCCAAGCTCGGTGGGAAATTGTTCGTCATCCGGCAAGAACATGGTCGCTGAAGACCATGCATGAGGTGATGACATGTTGTGTGATCATGCACAATATGATTGTTGAGAACGAGCATCCTGATGGCCGCAATGAGAACCACTGGAAATTCCAATGTGAGCTGGTTGCGCCACTCCCAGGGGCTTTATCTTGGGAGAACTATATGCATATAAATGTAGAAGTAAGTGACGAGAACGTGTGCAAACGGCTGCAGACGGATCTGATTGAGCATCAGTGGGCATTGGCTGGCCATGAAGACCATGCCTAGAGGAATATCATCTTATTTTTATGTATATTTTTTAAAATTTGGAAGTAATAACTATGACTTTTTTTCAAACTTCATAATTCATGTCGACGCGGAAATGCGTCGGGCCGCTAGAGGCACCTCCAGACGCAAACAGACGCGCGGACAAAAAATGTCTTCCACGCGTCCACTACGCGACGCGAACGACGCTCGCGGACACCGATTTGCGTCGCGCCGCTGTAGATGGCCCTTAGACCTGGCCACCAATGCATTCAAAACACCCCTAGGAACGATATGGTGAAAGCGACCGACGGTAGGAGCAGAGACATCAGCGGTTGGCTGGAATCGGCGGGAGAGCTGGAGGCACGGAGCTGAAATTTCTGTCCCGTCAAGTATAACGCCTCTATCATAGGTGAATGGATCGTAGCGAACAAGAGGGGGGGTATGGCGCTACGGCAAGTTTTAACCTTTTTCAATTTTAGCGCAACGGAAGGTAAAGGTGATAACTTTTGCAATAGCGGTGTTCCTACAATGATGCTAAGACATGTGCAACAAGTAAAGCAAACAACAAGATAGTAAGAGTAAGGAGCGAGTCAACCAGAGGGCGCGGAGGCGAGACGAGGTTTGTTTACCGCAGTTCCTTCCACAACAGGAAGTACATCTGCGTTGAGGAGGTGCTAGTCTCACACAAGAGACTAGACGGCCACACCACGAAGGAAGGCCTCACCTTCTTCCTCGAGAGAGCTCCACGGAGGTACTCTCCCTCTTCCACTAAGGCACCGGTCGAGGCGGTGATTCCTTCACAAGGTTGGGGCGAGCTCCACACACAAGGATGCTCCCAACACCCTATGGAGCTAGTACATCACCAAGCTAGACTCCATAGCTGCACATCTCCAATGCTCCACCATAGGAACCCATCTCCAATGCCCCACCAAGGAACTCTTCCAATGTTCCACCAAAGGAACCCTTCCAATGCCCCACCAAGGAACTCTTCCAATGCTCCACCAAGAAGCTCTTCCAGTGCTCCACCAAGAAGCTCTTCCAGTGCTCCACCAAGAAGCTCTTCCACTAAAGGAACCCTAACACCAAGATCCACTAAGGAGTACCACGAATTGGTGAACTTTCTCTCGGTAGAATGATAGATCGGGGTCTCCTCCACCACCTCTCAAAGTATGAGCAAGATTGGTTGGGTGTATGAGGAGATCCCCTCAATTTTGAGCTCAGCAACAATGGAGGAGAGAGAGAGAAGAGCTAAAATCGTGTTGGGGAAGAAGGGGCCCTTAAATAGGCTCCTCCAAATCCAACCGTTATGTCCAGATTTGGCCTAAGCGGTACTACCGCTTCATGGAAGCGGTACTACCGCTCTGAGTTCGAAATCCCTCCAGATCTGGTCAAAGGATGCAGAGCGGTACTACCGCACGAGGTACCACTTGAGGTACTGCAATAGGGTCCAGACCTTACTGTATCCAAAGCGGTACTAGAGCGGTACCAGAGCGGTACTTCCGTAACGCGTTACAGTACTTCAAGCGGTACCGTGAGTGGTACTACCGCTCGTGAGCGGTACTACCGCTCCAGGTACTGCAGGAGTACCTGATGACCCACAAGTATAGGGGGTGTATCGTAGTATCTTCGATAAGTAAGAATGTCGATCCCAACGAGGAGCAGAAGGTGTTGACAAGCAGTTTCGATGAAGGATTCACTGTAAATGCTCACAAACAAGTATTCAGGGGGTTTCGATGTAACAGATGAATAAAGTACGAGTAAGTAAAGTGCGAGAGTAATAATTGCAGCGAGTGGCCCAATCCTTTTTAGCACAAAGGACAAGCCGGTTTGTTTACTTATAATGACCAAACGTTCTCGAGGACACACGGGATTTTAGTCTAGTGCTTTCGCTACATACGGCTAATTAATCTTCATTGTTTTGATAAGTGTTGTGTGGGTGAACCTATGCTAATGTACCGCCCTTCCTAGGACTAATACATACTTGTGATTATACCCCTTGCAAGCATCCGCAACTACAAGAAAGTAATTAAGATAAATCTAACCGCAGCCTTAAACTCTGAGATCCTGCTATCCCTCCTGCATCGATATACCAACGGGGGTTCAGGTTTCTGTCACTCCAGCAACCCCGCAATTGGCAAACGAGTACAAGATGCATCCCCCTAGGCCCATAAAGGTGAAGTGTCGTGTAGTCGACGTTCACACGACACCACTAGAAGAATAACACCACAACTTAAATATCATAACATTGAATATTACTCAACCATACTTCACTACTAACATTTAGACTTCACCCATGTCCTCAAGAACTAAACGAACTACTCACGAGACATCATATGGAACATGATCATAGGTGATATGATAATGAATAACAATCTGAACATAAATCTTGGTTCAACGGTTTCACTCAATAGCATCAATAACAAGTAGAAATCAACACCGGGAGAGTTTCCCCTATCAAACAATCAAGATCAAACCCAAATTGCTACAGCTGTGGCGATGTGCAGCGGTGGAGACGGTGGTGACGATGATGAAGATGATGATGATGGTGATGGAGATGATGTCCAGCTCAATGACGGTGACGATGGCGTCGATTCCCCCCTCCGGGAGGGAATTTCCCCGGCGGATCTCAGCCTACCGGAGAGCTCTTTTCTCTCTGGTGTTCTCCGCCCCGCAGAGGCGGCTGTGTCCCCTCGCGATGTACCCTCTGGAGCTTAGGTTTTCGGGACGAAGGCGTACGCGAAGAAAAGGAGGCGAGAGGGGGCTGTGGGCCCCCTCCTCACAGGGCGGCGCGGCCAGGCCTTGGGCCGCGCCGGCCTATGAGGTGGGCCCACCTCGGGTCCCCTCGGCTCCCCCTTCTGGCTCCCTTCGTCTTCTGGAAAAATAGGATTTTTCATATAATTTCCGTCAACTGTTGATCTTCCGAAATATTGCATTCTGACGGCGCTTTTTCCAGCAGAATCCTGACTCCGGTGCGCGATCCTCCAACAATCATGAAACATGCAAAATAGATGAAATAACATCAGTATTGTCTCCAAATATGAAATATATCAATGAATAACAGCAAATTATGATATAAAATAGTGATGCAAATTGGACGTATCAACTCCCCCCAAGCTCAGATTTCGCTTGTCCCCAAGCGAAACTGAACTCGGTAAACAGGACCACATGTTTATGGAGTGAAGAGTCGATAAATCAAATATGGACAAGAAGCATCATATTCATTCACACAAGACATTCTAGTAAACATCTTCCTCATATAATTCAACTTGAAGCAAGTAGAAGGTAATCACAAATAAAGGTGCATAAGGAATCATAGTTGGTGATGGCAAACTTCGTTCTTGGTCAGAGAACGATTAACATGTTATACTTATCTTACCGAGCAGTGCTCTCATGTTAAAGTTTATATGGCACAACTTGCATACTCAATCATAATAATCATTGATAACTTTCAAAGCTATATTCATTCAGATAAAACTTGTACTAAACAAGGAAGAGTAAAAGACATGATGAGGCAAATCACAATATAATGGTTTGATCACAACAACTCAAATGCTTGCTTGAGATGGAGGGAAATAAGTTTACTGACTCAACATAAAGTAAAAGACAGGCCCTTCGCAGAGGGAAGCAGGGATTAAATCATGTGCTAGAGCTTTTTCAGTTTTGAAATCATATAAAGAGAGTAAAAGTAACATTTTGAGAGGTGTTTGTTGTTGTCAACGACTGGTAGCGGGTACTCTAACCCCCTTGCCAGACAAACTCTCGAAGAGCGGCTCCCATAAAGTTTTATTTTGGGTTGGCACTCCTTCCAACCTTTGCTTTCACAAACCATGGCTAACCGAATCCTCGGGTGCCTGCCAACAATCTCATACCATGAAGGAGTGCCTTTTTATTTTAGTTTTATTATGATGACACTCCTCCCCTCCTTTGCTTTCTCAAGCCATGGCTAACCGAATCCTTCGGGTGCCGTCCAACAATCACATACCATGGAGGCGTGTCTATTTAGGTTAATTAATTTGGGACTGGGAATCCCATTGCCAGCTCTTTTTGCAAAATTATTGGATAAGCGGATGAAGCCACTAGTCCATTGGTGAAAGTTGCCCAACAAGATTGAAAGATAAAACACCACATACTTCCTCATGAGCTATAAAACATTGACACAAATAAGAGATAGTAAATTTTGAATTATTTAAAGGTAGCACATGAAGTATTTACTTGGAATGGCAGGAAATACCATGCAGTAGGTAGTTATGGTGGACACAAATGGCATAGGTTTGGGTTAAGGTTTGGATGTACGAGAAGTATTCCCTCTCAGTACAGGTCTTTGGCTAGCAAGGTTAATTAGCAAGCATAAGAGTCGGGGGAAACAAACAAATATACATGTAATAGAAACAATCATGCATCTTCCTTGTAAGCACAAACAATTTTAACTTCAGAATAATAAGCTATGAGCTAACAAGAAAGGAAGACAATGAAATAACTACATGTATTTCTCTTTTCTACTTAAACCTCAAGGTGTTGTTGCTATTGACCAATGCTAAGTTTGCCAAAACCAAATAGATTTATTCAATGCTCCCAAAGTGATACCAATACTAAAATCAAGATCAATCATATAATAGAGATTGCAAACTAAAATAAGATGTGCAATATGTAAGTGATAAGACTTCTCATTAATATTCCATAACGATAACTCACACCAAGGGATACATAGATAACCAACTAAAGGAGGGATACTTCCACACTGCAACCCATCTTATATGATAACTTCCCTACTCATGATATAACACTACTTGATAGTAAAAAGGTAAAAAGGTAGTGATGATGTGATACCGCGGCACTCCCCCAACCTTGGAACAAACCAAGGGGATGCCAATACCGATGATGAATTACTCCTTTGGCGATGGTGGTGATGAATTCCCATCACCAGACTTCCAAGGAAGAGGCTCTCCATCAACAAACGATATCTTGGTCTCGGGAATCCTGAAACTAGCAGCATGGCTTATGTGTTTAGACCTGTTTTCATACTCATAGTTCTGATTCTGAACGTCATAGAGTTGAGCTTGGAGTTTGTTGGTGGTGTCGTGAAGTGAGAGGATGTCGCCCCATAGCTTTGCAGTTTCCTTCTCGTGTTCAGCAATGAGTTCAGACACAATCTTGTGGAAGATATCCACCTCACGCTCAGCCATCTTCTTGTAGTCGAAGACCTCTTGTTCTAGCTTCTCCATCCTGTCTTCCAAGCTTCCTTCTCCCTTAGGACCCTGGACATCTTTGATCTGCAGCTCCCCATCAACGAGCAGCAACTCCTTGGGGTGCATCCTCAGCTCGTTCATGTACAAGTTGTCAACGTCCTTGCAGGAGCTGTCCTTCGGAGTTTCCGGCGAAGACATGATACCTCTAGATCCGAAGCAAATCCTGGCAGAAACAACTCGAAACAAAACACGTCGAGAAAACGATATACGGACCTCAAGGGATCCGGGGGATTATATAGCAGGAATTTTCACGACAAAAGGAAAGTACCAGGTCGAACCAGAGTCGGAAAGAGGCGACGAGGCGGCCAGCTCATAGGGCGGCGCGGCCAAGCTGGGGCCCGCGCTGGCCTATGAGGGCACGCCCTCGTGCGTCTCCTCCACTCCGTTTCGATCTCGTGATTTTTCATATTTTCCAAAAACAGCAAAAACATTGTTCGGAAAGTAAATCGCGAACTTTTCATTACCTGTACTATTACCTATTCAAAGTCGAGTTCTGGTGAACTGTCAATTTGACCTTTGATGAAAGCTTCCGGTGTTTCCACTCGAATAATATCAACATCTACATTATAAGAATCACCTGAGATATAATGCTTGAGTCTTTGTCCATTCACCACTTGCGTGGCATTGCCTTGGAGAGAGCTAATTTTAATTGCTCCTGAACGATACACCTCCTCAACAACATATGGTCCTTCCCATTTCGAGAGTAATTTCCCTGCAAAGAATCTGAGACGAGACCGATACAATAGGACTTTATCCCCAATATTAAATTCTTTTTTGATAATCCTTCTATCATGCCATTTCTTAACTTTCTCTTTAAAGAGTTTAGCATTTTCATAAGCTTCACTTATCCATTCATCTAGAGAACTCAATTGCAGCAACCTCTTATTACCGGCAAGTTTAGAATCTTTATTTAATTCTCTAACAGCCCAATAAGCTTTGTGCTCTAGTTCTAAAGGTAAATGACAAGCTTTCCGATAAACCATTTTATAAGGTTACATTCCCATGGGATTTTTATAAGCAGTTCTATAAGCCCATAGTGCTTCCTTCAATTTACTAGCCCAATTCTTTCTAGTTTTATTAACAGTCTTTTGCAAGATAGATTTAATTTCCCTATTTGATAGTTCTACTTGTCCACTAGTTTGAGGATGATAAGCTCAAGCAATCCTATGATTAATACCATATTTAGCAAGAGTTTTTCTAAAACCACCATGAATAAAATGAGAACCTCCATCAGTCATAATATATCTAGGAACTCCAAATCTAGGAAAAATAATGTCTAAAAGCATTCTTAAAGAAGTCTCACCATCACCACTTTTCGTAGGTATAGCTTCCACCCATTTAGTAACATAATCAACAGCAACAAGTATATGAGTGTTACCTTCTGAAGAGGGAAAAGATCCCATGAAGTCAAATCCCCAACAATCAAACGGTTCAATAACAAGAGTATAATTCATAGGCATTTCATTGCGTCTGGAGATATTACCAACTCTTTGACATTCATCACAAGATAAAATAAACTTCCTTGCATCTTTGAAGAGAGTCGGCCAATAAAAACCTGATTGTAGAACCTTTTGTGCAGTTCTTTCTCCGGCGTGATGTCCTCCATAAGCACTACCATGACATTTACTCAATATCTCCTATTGTTCATATTCGGGAACACATCTTCGCACAATACCATCCACTCCTTCTTTATATAAGTGTGGGTCATCCCAAAAATAATGCCTTAAATCATAAAAGAATTTCCTCCTTTGCTGATGAACGGATCGTAGCGAACAAGAGGGGGGGGGTGAATGGTGCTACGGCAATTTTTAGTCTTTTTCAAGTTTTATGCAACGGAAGGTAAAGGTGTGACTTTTAGCAATGGGGGTGATCCTACAATGAAGCAAGAGCATGTGCAACAAGTAAAGGAATCAACAAGATAAACATAGTGAGGAGCGAGACAACCGGGGGGACGCGAGGCGAGTCGAGGTTTGTTTCCCGCAGTTCCCTCCACTAAAGGAGGTACGTCTGCGTTGAGGAGGTGCTAGTCTCACACAAGAGACTAGGCGGCCACACCACGAAGGAAGGCCTCACCCTCTTCCTCGAGAGAGCTCCACGGAGGTGCTCTCCCTCTTCCACTAAGGCACTGGTCGAGGCGGTGATTCCTTCACAAGGTTGGGGCGAGCTCCACACACACAAGGATGCTCCCAACACCCTATGGAGCTAGTACATCACCAAGCTAGACTCCATAGCTGCTCATCTCCAATGCTCCACCATAGGAACCCATCACCAATGCTCCACCATATGAACTCCTCCAATGCTCCACCAAGAAACTCTCCAAGGCTCCACCAAAGGAACTCCCCAATGCTCCACCAAAGGAACTCTTCTCCAAGATCCACCAAAGGAACCCTACCACCAAGATCCACTAAGGAATAGCTAGTATTTGTGAAATCTCTCTTGGTAGAACTATAGATCGGGGTCTCCTCCACCTATCCTCCAAATTAGGGCAAGATTGGTTGGAGGGGGAAGGAGATCCTCAAGGATTAAGCTCAGCAACAATGGAGGAGAGAGAAGGGGAAGAGATAAAATCGGGTGGGGAAGAATGGGCCCTTAAATAGGCTCCTCCAAATCCAACCGTTATGCCCAGTTTTGGCCTAAGCGGTACTACCGCTTTGGAGCAAGCGGTACTACCGCCCTGAGTTCGAAATCCCCCCAGATCTGGTCAAAGGACACAGAGTGGTACTACCGCCCGCGGTACCGCTCGTGGTACCGCAATAGGGTCCAGACCTTACTGGACTCGAAGCGGTACCAGAGCGGTACCAGGGCGGTACTGCCGTAACGCGTTACGGTACCTCGAGCGGTACCGTGAGCGGTACTACCGCTCGTGAGCGGTACTACCGCCCCAGGTACTGCAGGGGTACCGCAACTTGTTCTGGGGGACGAATTCACAGCAGAACTCAGAGCGGTACCGAGGGCGGTACCTATAGGGGTAGCGGTACTACCGCTATAGGTACCGGTAGTACCGGCCTGGCTAAAACTGGTTTTCTTCCCTTTTTCTCTCCAACTTTGTTACCTCGCTAAACGCACACAAAACCGGAAAACCTATCAACTACGCTTCAGTCTTCTGATCTTGACGCGTCCGGCGAGGTCACCGTGTACTTGCAAATCTAACAATGATAATCAAGGCACACGGTGAGATTACTCAAGTGTTGTCATCAAACACACAAAACTTGGGGTATGAATTTTGCTCTTACAATCTCCCCCTTTTTGGTGTTTGATGACAACACAAGATTTGACAATAACATATGATATTATGATGAGAACATTAGATTTGCAAAAACTAGACGGAGCTCCCCCTACACATGTGCATACCATGAATATGTATTTGAATACAAATACACATGTTATAGAGACATCACTCCCCCTAGTTTTTACAATCCAAGCACATATGCAACATAGATAGATGACATGTTCAAGAGGCATATGTACAACATGGAGGCAACATAAGATCATATACAGAGATTTGGGTGAAGTTATCATACCATAGCCTTGAGAATACCCAAACTCACAATAGGATGCCTCCATGGAGTTGTTGATGTAGCCAAGAGACAAAATGGTCTCCATCCCCCTAGGAACTTCTCCCCCTTTGGCATCGGAACACCAAAAAGGAGGGTAAAGAACTAGAGAGATGGAGAAAAAGAACATACAACCAAGCTTGCAAAAATCACGAGAAAACAAGCTTGATCGAGGTTCTTAAAACAAGAAGAAGAAAGCAAAGAAGAAAGACAAAACAAGGTCACGAAGAACCGAAAAACCCTCAAGGAGGGGGTGTTGGTGGCCGAAGCCACCGTGTAAGAGTATAGTAGTTGTGAGGTCGCGTAGATGTATCTAGGACTCACGGACTACAACTCAACATGAAGCTCATAAGTCACTTAATTGACAAATAGCAAATGTTTTGGATTTCTTTATGCATTATGGGGGGAGTGATAGCTCAATGAATTTAAACCGCACTCCCCCTATGTCCATGCGTGCCTTTCAACTAGATATGACGGTAAGATTGGTATGTGCGCACGACGGTCAAGCAAAGTTCGACGGATCAATGATATTTAGCTCATGCCTCAACTAAATAAAGCGCTTCTCATCCAAGGGCTTCGTGAAGATGTCCGCCAATTGCTCCTTGGTGCCAATATAGGATAGTACAATATCTCCGCGAGCAATGTGGTCCCGGATGAAGTGGTTCCGTATCTCGATGTGCTTCGTCTTGCCATGATGAACCGGATTGTAGGCGATCTTGATTGCGCTCTCATTGTCACACAAAAGAGGCAAACCTTGCGGGATCCATAAGATTTGAGCACAACTACTCGCCGCGGCAATATACTCGGCTTCCGCGGTGGAGACGGAGACACAATTTTGCTTCTTCGAGGACCAACACACCAAAGATCTTCCAAGAAAGTGACATGCTCCGGAGGTGGAATTCCTATCAATCTTGTCGCCCGCCCAATCGGAGTCGGTGGAACCAACCAATGCGAAGTCCGTGTCCCTTGAGTACCATAGTCCGAAGTGTGGGGTATCAACTAAATATCGAAAGATCCTCTTGACCGCCACAAGGTGACTTTCCTTCGGACTTGCTTGAAACCGTGCACACATACCAACGCTCAACATGATATCCGGGCGAGAGGCACAAAGGTAGAGAAGCGAACCTATCATCGAATGGTAGAGCTTGGTATCCACCGCCTTGCCGCCCTCGTCAAGAGTGAGTTGACACTTGAGTTGCATCGGAGTTCCGATCCCCTTGGCGTCCTTCATATCAAAGCGCTTGAGCATGTCTTGGAGGTACTTTGCTTGATTGATAAAGGTGCCTTGTCGCATTTGCTTGATCTCGAACCCAAGAAAGTACTTGAGTTCACCCATCATCGACATCTCAAACCTATTTGTCATCAACATAGCAAACTCATCGTTGAATTTTGTGTTAGTAGAGCCAAATATGATGTCGTCTACATAGAGTTGGCATACGAAAAGCTCCCCATTGACCTTCTTAGTAAAAAGAGTGGGATCGATTTTCCCCACTTGGAAACCACGGTCTTCAAGCAACTCCTTGAGGTGCTCATACCAAGCTCTAGGAGCTTGTTTGAGACCATATAGGGCCTTTTTGAGCTTGAAGACATGGTCCGGAAAATGGGGATCCTCGAACCCCGGGGGTTGCTTCACATACACTTCCTCATGTAGAGGACCATTAAGAAAAGCACTCTTAACATCCATTTGTTGCAACTTAAAGCCATGATGTGAGGCAAAGGCCAAAAGGATACGAATGGACTCGAGCCTTGCAACGGGTGCAAAGGTTTCACCAAAGTCCACGCCTTCGACTTGAGAATAGCCTTGTGCCACCAATCTTGCTTTGTTGCGGATGACCGTGCCACTTTCATCTTGCTTGTTCTTGAAGACCCACTTGGTGCCGATAACATTGCGGCAATGATTGGGTCGCTTCATGAGAGTCCATACATCATTCCTCTTGAAGTTGTTGAGTTCCTCTTGCATAGCATTCAACCAATCGGGATCTTTAAGAGCATCATCAACTTTGACTGGTTCTACCCTAGAGACAAAGGCATGGTGCGCACAAAAGTTTGCAAGTTGCCTCCGAGTGGTGACGTTTCTCTTTATATCACCAATGATGTTTTGCAAGGAATGAGACTTGAGACGCAAGTGTCTTGTAGTAGGATCTTCACGGCGAGTGTCGGCTCGAGGAGATGGTTCTTGAGAGTCCTCTTGGTCTTCATCACGGTTTAGGTCCTCGCCTTGACCTCCATTGTCGTTGAAAGAGGCAACCTTGTCATGAGATCCGGATGGCTCGGGTGTATAGGTAGTATCATTGTTCATGAAGATTATCCCCGAACCACTCAGAGAAGAACTTGAAGCTTGACCTTGGTCACTTGATGTAGGGTGTTGAGGTAGACGAGCTTGCGGTGTACGTTGTTCTTGAGCTATTTGAGGCGAACTTGGACTTGATTGTTGTTGTAGATGTCGAGGTTGATCTTGAGGTTGAGGTTAAACTTGAGGTTGTTGTAGCGGTTGGCTTGCATTTGTTAGATCAACGGAAGAAGCTTGGCCTTGTGGTGTAGATGGCTCCACTTGGGTGGAACTTGGTCCTTCCCCGGTACTCATATAAGGTAGCGTTTGAGGTAGGCGGATGCCCACACCCATCCTTCCTATGGTATCCGGGGGAATTGCATCTCCTTTCTCACAAGAAGCACTTCGCTCCTCCAAAGATCTATCATCTTCATCGAATGTCACATCACAAGATTCTACAACACGTCCACTTGACTTGTTGAAGACTCTATAGGCGTGAGAATCCGTAGCATAGCCAACGAAAATTCCTTCTTGAGCTCTTGAATCAAACTTGGATAGGCGTGTGTCCTTGACAAGTATGTAGCATTTGCATCCGAAGACCTTGAAGTATGACACATTAGGCTTGTTGCCGGTGAGGATCTCATATGGTGTATTCTCAAGACCTTTGCGGAAGTAGAGGCGATTAGTAGCATGGCAAGCGGTAGAGATAGCTTCCGCCCAAAAATTGTAGTTGGACTTGTATTCCATCATCATGGTTCGAGCGGCTTCGATCAAGGTTCGATTCTTCCTTTCGTCGACCCCAGGGAGTATATGGCGTGGAGTATTGGTGTTCGATTCCTTCCTCTCCGAGGAATTCATCCAATGTGTAGTTCTTGAACTCCGTTCCATTGTCGCTCCTTATTGCGAGAATCTTGTTGTCGTACTTGCATTGAACTTGGTTGGCAAACTCCATCATGGTCCGTTGAGTCTCACTCTTTTACTTGAAGAAGAATACCCAACAATAGCGTGAATAGTCATCAACGATGACGAGGCAATACTTCTTTCCTCCAAGACTTTCATGAGATGGTGGACCAAAGAGATCGACATGTAGGAGCTCCAAGCATCTTGTGGTAGAGATAATAGTCTTGGCCTTGTGAGGAGCTCCATGCATCTTTCCTTGTACGCAAGCCCTAAAAACACGATCCTTGCAAAAGGTGACATCTTCTAGTCCGAGAATGTGGCCACCCTTGTGGAGACTTTGCAAAGTCCTCATGTTGACATGGGCTAGTCGGTGATGCCATAACCAACCCTTGTCACCTTTGGCGAATAGGCAAAGAGCGGAAGACGTTGTCTTTCCGGAGAAATCAACAACATACAAACCGTTCTCTACATATCCAACAAAAGCTACATTGAGTGTCTTGCTCCACAAGAGGACCACCATATGTTCATCAAAGAATGTGCATAATCCCATACGAGCAATTTGATGAACGGAGAGTAAGTTGTAACCAAGGGTCTCGACAAGGAGGACATTCACAAGTGAGATGTCGGGTGTTACCACCACCTTGCCAAGACCCAATACCTTAGAGCACGTGTTGTCACCATATGAAACAGTAGAGAGAGAAGGCCCGAGGTCGACAACAATATCCTTGCTTCCGGTCATGTGACTTGTGGCTCCACTATCAACCACCCATTTAGCGCCACCAGAAGCATAGTCCTACAAGGAATCAAGTCTTGGATTTAGGTACCCATTTTTCAATGGGTCCTAGCATGTTAGTAACAAGGGGTTTGGGAACCCAAATAGTCCAATCGACATTGTCCTTTTGAGGACCAATAAAGCGAGCACGAATATGTCTATAGCAATCAACAAAAAGAACATGAGAAGGGTTGTTAGAGCCGGAGAAACCTGTCGAGGTGGGGTTTGATACTCCATCCCTTCTTGAGCTTGCATTGCTCCCTTCACGGTTGGTCTCCATGTTCTTCTTGTCCATCTTCTTCTTGGTCCTCCTCTTCCTCTTCCTCTTTGGCTTGATAGCCACTCCTCCTTCATTGCTTGAGCCCTCTTTGGCTCCATCTTTTGCTTCAATGATTCCTTGCAAGTACTTGGCTTGAACTTGGAATCTATCAACCTTGGCCTTCAAGCGATTGACTTCATCTTCATGCTCCGGATATGGATGGCAAATATCAAACACTTGGACCTCCTTTGCCTTGTTCACTCGGAAGTGTTCCATCAAAGCTTCTTCTTGGAGAGCGTTCAACTTCATGAGCAAGCGCTTGTCATTTTCCATCTTGGCAATGTCGCTTTCATGAGTGCAACATGCGCGGTCCTTGCTCAAGGGAAAGTATTCCTTCAATGTTTCTTCTTGCATGGAGTTGATCTCCATGAGCTTGGCTTCCCTCCTCTTCAAGGTGGTAATTTGCTCCTCATGATCACAACATGTATCCTTCTCCTTGCTCATACGGAGACACTCCTCCAACGACTCTTCTTGCTTGCTACTCAAACTCAATAGCTTGGCCTTGGTGATCTCAAGAGCGGCAATTTCTTCTTCATGGTTGCAACAAGAGGTCTTCTCCTTGAACAAGCGATAGTACTCATCCAAGGCTTCTTCTTGAAGAGCATTGACTTCCAAGAGGAGGGCATTGTGCCTCCTCAAGGAAGTAACTTGATCCACAAGCTCATCATGGGAAGAATCGGGGTCTTCATCGTCTTTTGCTTTGTTGGCTTCCTCGAGCAAGAGCATCTTCTTCTTGAGGTCACCAACCAACTCTAGAGCATGGTCTCGATCCTTGGTGAGGCGTGAAACCATAGCTTCATTCTTGTCTTCAATCACAATGACACTAGCTTCAAGAGACATGCGAAGGTTCCTTTCATCATCAAGCTCCTCCTTGAGATTGGCAAGCTCATAGGCCGCTTCCCTCTCCAACTTCTCCCTCTTCTCGATAAGATCTTGTGCCGCACCAAGTTGGGCTAAGAGAGCCCCAACATGAATCTTGGTGTCCCCCTTCATGTTAGTGAGAAAAGAATCCAAGGAATCCAAACCCATAATCTCATGTTTAACGGTGAGACTAGTGGCATCATCAATATATGAGACATTAGTAGAGGATGATGGTTTGGAATGGGATTTTACCTCCGTGGATACCTTTGCCATGAGACACCGTGCATTGTTGGTGACGAGGCTCTCATTTGGAGAGTCGAAGAGGGAGGTAGAGGGAGTGGAAATGGCGATGGCGGCCACTCCCTCGCCTTCCTTGTTGGAGTGCTTGTCCTCATGCTCCCCATCTTCACCGGAGGTGTACTCTTCATGGATGATGAAGGCTCTAGGCTTCTTGTTGGAGGAGACCTTGTCGTCATCGGACCTTGGGGAGAACTTGGAGAATCCTTTGGAGTGTGGCTTGTACCTATCCTTTGGGATAATCCTTCCACCATGATCTTCTCTTCTCTCAAAAGTACAATCCGCGACAAAATGATTCTTGTCACCGCAATTGTAGCATGTTCTTCCCCTTGTCCTTTCTCTTGGGCTCTTGGAGGGTCTTCTTGGAGAATCACGTGATCTTCTTGGTCGTGTGCTTGGTGACATGTTTCCATCCCAAAACTTCTTGGCGGCGAGAGCCATGTGCTCATGGTAGTTGAACTTGAGATCATCCGAACCCCACTCAACGGGATCCTCATCACTTTCACTAGCTTCATGCACCCTCATCTTCAATGCGAGGTTGGGCTTGCGGGAGTTGTGGGCGCGAGCAACAAGATCCTCCGCATTCTTCTTGGAGATGTCCAAAGCGATGACTTCGCTAAGGACTTCATCGGATGTCATAGCACGGAAAGAGGCGTTTTGGCGGATGGCCGTCAACTTCACTTCCTCATAAGGGAGGAGAGCGTTGTAGAACTTGCGCTTTACCCAATGGTCATCCACGAACGTTGCTCCAAGATCTTGCATTTGTACGGGAAGAGCGATGAGGCGCTGATACATCTCTTCGGGGGTCTCTCCTTCAATCATGATGAAATTGTCGGCCATATTGTTCACTTCATCAAAACGAGAGCTTTGGATGCTTGCATTGCCGAGGAAGAGCTTCTCAAGTTTGTCCCATGCTTCCTTGGCGGTCTTGATCGAGCGGATATGAGCGCGGTCCTTGGGGGAGATGGCCATATGAATCATGTTGATGGCGGTGGCGTTGAGTTGGTCATCCACCACATCTCTTCTTGTCATCTTCTTGGGATCTCGTGGTGAATAGCCCTCCTCAATGATACGCCAAAGCTCGGTAGAAGCGCTGCGCACATGTGAACGCATTAAGAATTGCCAATTCTCAAAGTTGTTTGACTCGAGTAACGGTGGAGAACCATGCGACAAGATATGCGGCATCGGTATCGGAACGTTGATGGTGTAATCATTTGGTGGTGGCACCGCATGATAACCCCCTTGACGTTCCGCTACCGGTGTGTCATCATCCTTCCCTTTTGATGAAGTGCCGGTATCCCCAACTCCTTCCTTTTGTGAATCTTTTGTCGCTTCCGCGACAAAATCAACAAGAGGAAGGGTGTTAGCTTTTGGTGGTGGAACCTCGGCACTTGCTATTGGTGGAGGGTTTGGTTTTTGAACCACCAACTCCATCATCATCGCCTTCATTTGGGCAACGATGGATGACTCCAATTTCTTGAGGTCATCCAGCGTAGCCGTAGTGCTATCGATGGGTGATGATGGAGCGGGTGGGTCAAGGGAAGGTGACCCATTCACAACCGTCTCTTGTTCGACCATTTCTTAGGCGGTAAATCCCGAGCAAGAAAACCTTACTCTGATACCACTTGAACGGATCGTAGCGAACAAGAGGGGGGGGGGGGGTGAATGGCGCTACGGCAATTTTTAGTCTTTTTCAAGTTTTATGCAACAGAAGGTAAAGGTGTGACTTTTAGCAATGGGGGTGATCCTACAATGAAGCAAGAGCATGTGCAACAAGTAAAGGAATCAACAAGATAAACATAGTGAGGAGCGAGACAACCGGGGGGACGCGAGGCGAGTCGAGGTTTGTTTCCCGCAGTTCCCTCCACTAAAGGAGGTACGTCTGCGTTGAGGAGGTGCTAGTCTCACACAAGAGACTAGGCGGCCACACCACGAAGGAAGGCCTCACCCTCTTCCTCGAGAGAGCTCCACAGAGGTGCTCTCCCTCTTCCACTAAGGCACCGGTCGAGGCGGTGATTCCTTCACAAGGTTGGGGCGAGCTCCACACACACAAGGATGCTCCCAACACCCTATGGAGCTAGTACATCACCAAGCTAGACTCCATAGCTGCTCATCTCCAATGCTCCACCATAGGAACCCATCACCAATGCTCCACCATAGGAACTCCTCCAATGCTCCACCAAGAAACTCTCCAAGGCTCCACAAAAGGAACTCCCCAATGCTCCACCAAAGGAACTCTTCTCCAAGATCCACCAAAGGAACCCTACCACCAAGATCCACTAAGGAATAGCTAGTATTTGTGAAATCTCTCTTGGTATAACTATAGATCGGGGTCTCCTCCACCTATCCTCAAAATTAGGGCAAGATTGGTTGGAGGGGGAAGGAGATCCTCAAGGATTAAGCTCAGCAACAATGGAGGAGAGAGAAGGGGAAGAGATAAAATTGGGTGGGGAAGAAGGGGCCCTTAAATAGGCTCCTCCAAATCCAACCGTTATGCCCAGTTTTGGCCTAAGCGGTACTACCGCTTTGGAGCAAGCGGTACTACCGCCCTGAGTTCGAAATCCCCCCAGATCTGGTCAAAGGACACAGAGCGGTACTACCGCCCGCGGTACCGCTCGTGGTACCGCAATAGGGTCCAGACCTTACTGGACTCGAAGCGGTACCAGAGCGGTACTAGGGCGGTACTGCCGTAACGCATTACGGTACCTCGAGCGGTACCGTGAGCGGTACTACCGCTCGTGAGCGGTACTACCGCCCCAGGTACTGCAGGGGTACCGCAACTTGTTTTGGGGGACGAATTCACAGCAGAACTCAGAGCGGTACCGAGGGCGGTACCTATAGGGGTAGCGGTACTACCGCTATAGGTACCGGTAGTACCGTCCTGGCTAAAACTGGTTTTCTTCCCTTTTTCTCTCCAACTTTGTTACCTCGCTAAACGCACACAAAACCGGAAAACCTATCAACTACGCTTCAGTCTTCTAATCTTGACGCGTCCGGCGAGGTCACCGTGTACTTGCAAATCTAACAATGATACTCAAGGCACACGGTGAGATTACTCAAGTGTTGTCATCAAACACACAAAACTTGGGGTATGAATTTTGCTCTTACAGCTGAGCTGAAAAGGTTGGAGGCAAGTACTTGGAAACAATAAAGTTAGCATAATCAGCATACCAAGGGCTATCTCACGAGCTTACCTTTATTACAGCCAATTGTTCATTTGGAAAACTATCATTAATAGGAACATGATCATAAGCAATATTTTCCAATCTAGACAAATTATCAGCAACAGGATTATCAGCACCTTTCCTATCTACAATATGTAAGTCAAATTCTTGCAACAGAAGTACCCATCTAATAAGCCTTGGCTTAGCATCTTTCTTTTGCATAAGGTATCTAATTGCAGCATGATCAGTATGAATTGTAACTTTTGAATCAACAATATAGGATCTAAACTTATCACAGGCAAAGACTACATCTAACAATTCTTTTTCAGTAGTAGCATAATTTCTTTGAGCAGCATCAAGAGTTTTACTAGTGTAATGAATAACATTCAATTTTTTATCTACTCGCAGTCCAAGAACAGCGCCTACAGCAAAATCACTACCATCACACATAACTTCAAATGGTAAGTTCCAATCAGGAGGTTCAACTATAGGAGCAGTTGTTAAGGCTTTCTTTAGAGTTTCAAAAGCTTCCTTACAATCATCATCAAAAACAAAAGGTACATCTTTTTGAAGAAGATTAGTAAGAGGCTTTGAAATCTTGGAGAAGTTTTTAATAAACCTCCTATAAAACCCAGCATGACCAAGAACACTACGAATACCTTTAACATCCCTAGGATAGGGCATCTTCTCAATTGCTTCAACTTTAGCTCTATCAACTTCAATACCTCTCTCGGAAATTTTATGTCCCAATACAATTCCTTCATTAACCATAAAGTGGCATTTCTCCCAATTAAGAACAAGGTTAGTTTCTTCTCATCTCTGCAAAACTTTATCAAGGTTCCGCAAGCAATTATCAAAAGAATTCCCATAGACGGAAAAATCGTCCATGAATACCTCTACAATACTCTCACAAAAGCCATGAAAAATAGCAGACATGCATCTTTGAAAAGTAGCAGGAGCATTACATAAACCAAAAGGCATACGTCTATAAGCATAAGTTCCATAGGGACAAGTGAAAGTGGTTTTCTCTTGATCCTTAGTTTTAACAGCAATTTGTGAAAACCCAGAATAACCATCAAGAAAGCAAAAGTGAGTATTTTTAGATAACCTTTCTAACATTTGATCAATAAAAGTCAAAGGGTAATGATCTTTCTTAGTAACTTTATTAACTTTTCGATAATCAATGCACATTCTATACCCTACAACTACTCTTTGAGGTATGAGCTCATCATTATCATTAGGCACAACAGTCATTCCTCCTTTCTTAGGAACACAATGCACAGGACTAACCCATCTACTATCAGCAATAGGATATATAATACCAGCTTCAAGAAGTCTTAATACCTCATTCTTACCACATCCTTCATCTTAGGAATTAGACGACGCTGAGGTTCAACAACAGGCTTCGCATCATCTTCCATATTAATGGCGTGTTGGCAAATAGAAGGAGAAATCCCCTTCAAGTCATCAAGAGTGTAGCCAATAGCACCTCGGTGTTTCTTCAATATTTCCAATAACCTTTCTTCTTCAAACTTTGAAAGCTTAGAACTAATAATAACAGGATATATCTTCTTATCATCAATATGAGCATATTTAAGATTATCAGGCAATGGTTTTAAATCAAAGACAGGATCTTCCTTTGGTGGTGGTGTTGTACCCAGATCTTCCACCGGTAAATCATGCTTAAGAATAGGTTGACGAAGGAAAATTTCATCAAGCTCATCTCTTTCTTCCCTAAAAACTTCACTCTCACTATTCTCCAAATGTTGCTGCAAAGGATTATTAGGAGCAAGAGCAATAGATGCACACTGTTCAACTTTAAAATCATTATTAGGCGAATCAATTTTATAAGGAGTTTTGGTAAATTTAGAGAAGTTAAACTCATAAGATTCACCAGCAAATTTAGTCAAAATTTTCTCTTTCTTGCAATCTATAATAGCTCCACAAGTATTTAGAAAAGGTCTACCAAAAATGATAGGACAATATTTACTAGCAGCAGAACCAAGTACCAAAAAGTCAGCAGGATATTTAATCTTACCACATAGAACTTCCACATCTCGAACAATACCAATTGGAGAAATAGTTTCTCTATTAGCCAGCCGAATAACCACATCAATATCTTCAAGTTCACAAGAACCAATTTCGTGCATAATCTCCGTGTAAAGCTCATAAGGAATAGCACTAATACTTGCACTAATATCACATAAACCATAATAACAATGATCACCAATTCTAACAGATAGCATAGGAACACTAGCTTGCTTGGACTTATTAGGATGTAAAACAATGTTAGAGGCATCTTCACAGAAAATAATATGACCATCCTCCACATTTTCAGTCACAAGATCTTTAACTATTGCAACAGCAGGTTCAACTTTTATTTGTTCTTCAGGTTCTATAGGTTTCTTTTCACTTTTATGAACCGCACTATTTATAACAGAGTATTCCTTCATTTTAGCAGGAAAAGGAGTTTTTTCAATATAAGCTTCAGGAATAACATGATCAACAGTTTCAACTACAACACATTTATTTATAGATGAATCAATTTTATCTTTATACGGTTCATGATACTTATCAAAATTCTTCTTAGGCAATTCATAATGAGAGGCAAAAGCTTTATAAAGATTTGCAGCAACTTGAGAATCAAGACCATAAGTAGCACTCATATTACGAAATTTATCAGTATCCATAAAAGCTTCAATGCATTTATAATCATAATTTATACCTGATTCCCTATCTTTGTCGTTCTCCCATCCTTCAGTATTTTCCTGGATCCGATTAAGAAGGTCCCTTTTAAACTCTTCCTTGTTGCGCGTGAATGATCCAGAACAAGAAGTATCCAGCAAGGTCTTGTCTTCAAAAGAAAGTCTTGCATAGAAATTATCAATAATAACATTACCAGGAAGCTCATGAATGGGGCATTTGAGCATTAAAGACTTCAATCTCCCCCACGCTTGGGCAATACTCTCTCCATCATGAGGCCAAAAATTATATATGCGGTTCCGATCTTTGTGAATTTCACTTGGAGGATAGAACTTAGAATACAACCGGGGCACAATATCATTCCATTCAAGAGAATCCCCATTATCCAGTAATTTATACCAATGTGCCGCTTTACCAGACAACGATATAGAGAATAGTTTCTTCCTCACTTCATCCATAGCAATACCTGCACACTTGAATAAACCGCATAATTCATGTAAGAACAGTAAATGATCTCCAGGGTGGACAGTTCCATCCCCTGTATAACGGTTACCCACTACACGTTCAATAATTTTCATAGGTATTTTGTATGGTATTTCTTCCTCACCTGGCGCCTCATCCACTACCTTTGCAGTAGTAGTAGATTTCCCAAATAAAAACTCAAGAGAAGATCTCTCCATAATGAATTATAGCAGCAGGCAGAAATAAAATCAGCACAAACAGTCGAAGTTTCCCTTACCGATTCCACTTACCAATAGCGCTTCACTCCCCGGCAACGGCGCCAGAAAATAGTCTTGATGACCCACAAGTATAGGGGGTGTATCGTAGTATCTTCGATAAGTAAGAATGTCGATCCCAACGAGGAGCAGAAGGTGTTGACAAGCAGTTTCGATGAAGAATTCACTATAAATGCTCACAAACAAGTATTCAGGGGGTTTCGATGTAACAGATGAATAAAGTACGAGTAAGTAAAGTGCGAGAGTAATAATTGCAGCGAGTGGCCCAATCCTTTTTAGCACAAAGGACAAGCCGGTTTGTTTACTTATAATGACCAAACGTTCTCGAGGACACACGGGATTTTAGTCTAGTGCTTTCGCTACATACGGCTAATTAATATTCATTGTTTTGATAAGTGTTGTGTGGGTGAACCTATGCTAATGTACCGCCCTTCCTAGGACTAATACATACTTGTGATTATACCCCTTGCAAGCATCCGCAACTACAAGAAAGTAATTAAGATAAATCTAACCACAGCCTTAAACTCTGAGATCCTGCTATCCCTCCTGCATCGATATACCAACGGGGGTTCAGGTTTCTGTCACTCCGGCAACCCCGCAATTGGCAAACGAGTACAAGATGCATTCCCCTAGGCCCATAAAGGTGAAGTGTCGTGTAGTCGACGTTCACACGACACCACTAGAAGAATAACACCACAACTTAAATATCATAACATTGAATATTACTCAACCATACTTCACTACTAACATTTAGACTTCACCCATGTCCTCAAGAACTAAACGAACTACTCACGAGACATCATATGGAACATGATCAGAGGTGATATGATAATGAATAACAATCTGAACATAAATCTTGGTTCAACGGTTTCACTCAATAGCATCAATAACAAGTAGAAATCAACACCGGGAGAGTTTCCCCTATCAAACAATCAAGATCAAACCCAAATTGCTACAGCGGTGGCGATGTGCAGTGGTGGAGACGGCGGTGATGATGATGAAGATGATGATGATGGTGATGGATATGATGTCCAGCTCGATGACGGTGACGATGGCGTCGATTCCCCCCTCCGGGAGGGAATTTCCCCGGCGGATCTCAGCCTGCCGGAGAGCTCTTTTCTCTCTGGTGTTCTCCGCCCCGCAGAAGCGGCTGTGTCCCCTCGCGATGTACCCTCTGGAGCTTAGGTTTTCGGGACGAAGGCGTACGCAAAGAAAAGGAGGCGAGAGGGGGCTGTGGGCCCCCTCCTCACAGGGCAGCGCGGCCAGGCCTTGGGCCGCGCCGGCCTATGAGGTGGGCCCACCTCGGGTCCCCTCGGCTCCCCCTTCTGGCTCCCTTCGTCTTCTGGAAAAATAGGATTTTTCATATAATTTCCGTCAACTGTTGATCTTCCGAAATATTGCATTCTGACGGCGCTTTTTCCAGCAGAATCCTGACTCCGGTGCGCGATCCTCCAATAATCATGAAACATGCAAAATAGATGAAATAACATAAGTATTGTCTCCAAATATGAAATATATCAATGAATAACAGCAAATTATGATATAAAATAGTGATGCAAATTGGACGTATCAGTAATTCTGGGTCAGTTTCGGCGCAGACTCAGAGCGGTACCATGGCTGGTACCTATAGGGGTAGCGGTACTACCGCTACAGGTACCGGTAGTACCGGCCTGGCTAAATCTGGTTTTCTTCCCTTTTTCTCTCCAACCATGTCACCTCGCTAAACACACACAAAACCAGAAAACCTATCAACTACGCTTCAGTCTTCCGATCTTGACGCGTTCGGCGAGGTCACCGCGCTCTTGGAAATCTAACAATGATACTCAAGGTACACGGTGAGATTACTCAAGTGTTGTCATCAAACACACAAAACTTGGGGTGTGAATTTTGCTCTTACAATCTCCCCCTTTTTGGTGTTTGATGACAACACAAGAGTTGACAATAACATATGATATTATGATGAGGTACTTTAGATTTGAAAAAACTAGATGGAGATCCCCCTACACATGTGCATATCATGAATATGTATTTGAATACAAATACACATGTTATAGAGACATCACTCCCCCTAGTTTTTACAAACCAAGCACATATGCAACATAGATAAATGACATGTTCAAATAGCATATGCACAATATGGAGGCAACATAAGATCATGCACGGAGATTTGGGTGAAGTTATCATACCATAGCCTTGAGAATACCCAAACTCACAATAAGATGCCTCCATAGGGTTGTTGATGTAGCCATACGACAAGATAAGCAATTAGAACCAAACGGCTACAAACAACCAAGTTCCCCATCCACCTAGGAACTTCTCCCCCTTTGGCATCGGAACACCAAAAAGGAGGGTAACGAAACTAGAAGGATGGAGAAAAAGAACATACAACCAAGCTTGCAAAAATCACGAGAAAACAAGTTTGAAAGAGGTTCTTCAAAAACAAGAAGAAGAAAGCAAAGAAGAAAGACAAAACAAGGTCACAATAAACCGAAAAACCCTCAAAGAGGGGGTGTTGGTGGCCGAAGCCACCGTGTAAGAGTATAGTAGTTGTGAGGTCGCCTAGATGTATCTAGGACTCACGGACTACAACTCAACATGAAGCTCATAAGTCACTTAATTGACAAATAGCAAATGTTTTGGATTTCTTTATGCATTATGGGGGGAGAGATAGCTCAATGGATTTAAACCGCACTCCCCCTATGTCCATGCGTGCCTTTCATCTATATATAAAGGTTAGGAGTGGTATGTGCGCACGAAGGTCAAGCAAAGTTCGATGGATCATTGATATTTAGCTCATGCCTCAACTCAATAAAACGCTTCTCATCCAAGGGCTTCGTGAAGATGTCCGCCAATTGCTCCTTGGTGCCAATATAGGATAGTACAATATCTCCGCGAGCAATGTGATCCCGAATGAAGTAGTTCCGTATCTCAATGTGCTTCGTCTTGCCATGAAGAACCGGATTGTAGGCGATCTTGATTGCGCTCTCATTGTCACACAAAAGAGGCACCTTGCTATACTCGAGTCCATAATCCCGCAAGGTTTGCCTCATCCATAAGATTTGAGCACAACTACTCGCCGCGGCAATATACTCGGCTTCTGCGGTGGAGATGGAGACACAATTTTGCTTCTTCGAGGACCAACACACCAAAGATCTTCCAAGAAAGTGACATGCTCCGGAGGTAGACTTCCTATCAATCTTGTCGCCCGCCCAATCGGAGTCGGTGAAACCAACCAAAGCAAAGTCCGTGTCCCTTGGGTACCATAATCCGAAGTGTGGGGTATCAACTAAATATCGAAAGATCCTTTTGACCGCCACAAGGTGGCTTTCCTTCGGACTTGCTTAAAACCGTGCACACATACCAATGCTTAACATTATATCCGGGCGAGAGGCACAAAGGTAAAGAAGCGAACCTATCATCAAACGGTAGAGCTTGGTATCCACCGCCTTGCCGGCCTCGTCAAGAGTGAGTTGACACTTGAGTTGCATCGGAGTTCCAATCCCCTTGGCTCCCTTCATATCAAAGCGCTTGAGCATGTCTTGGAGGTACTTTGCTTGATTGATGAAGGTGTCGTGTTGCATTTGCTTGATCTCGAACCCAAGAAAGTATTTGAGTTCACCCATCATTGACATCTCAAACCTATTTGTCATCAACATAGCAAACTCATCATTGAATTTTGTGTTAGTAGAGCCAAATATGATGTCATCTACATAGAGTTGGCATACAAAAAGCTCCCCATTGACCTTCTTAGTAAAAAGAGTGGGATCGATTTTCCCCACTTCGAAACCACGGTCTTCAAGCAACGCCTTGAGATGCTCATACCAAGCTCTAGGAGCTTGTTTGAGACCATATAGGGCCTTTTTGAGCTTGAAGACATGGTCCGGGAAATGGGGGTCCTCGAACCCCGGGGGTTGCTTCACATATACCTCCTCATGTAAAGGACCATTAAGAAAAGCACTCTTAACATCCATTTTTTGGAACTTAAAGCCATGATGTGAGGCAAAGGCCAAAAGGATACGGGTGGACTCAAGCCTTGCAACGGGTGCAAAGGTTTCACCACCTTCGACTTGAGAATAGCCTTGTGCCACCAATCTTGCTTTGTTGCGGATGACCGTCCCACTTTCATCTTGCTTGTTCTTGAAGATCCACTTGGTGCCGATAACATTGCGGCAATGATTGGGTCGCTTCATGAGAGTCCATACATCATTCCTATTGAAGTTGTTGAGTTCCTCTTGCATTGCATTCAACCAATCGGTATCCTTGAGAGCATCATCAACTTTAAGTGGTTCCTCCTTAGAGACAAAGGCGTGATGTGCGCAAAAGTTTGCTAGTTGCCTCCGAGTGGTTACATTTCTCTTTATATCACCAATGATGTTATGCAAGGAATGAGACTTGAGACGCAAGTGTCTCGTAGTGGGGTCTTCACGGCGAGTGTCAGCTAAAGGAGATGGTTCTTGTGAGTCCTCTTGGCCTTCATCACGGGTTAGGTCCTCGCCTTGACCTTCATTGTCGTTGAAAGGGGCATCATTGTCATGAGATCCGGACGGCTCGTGGGTATTGGGAATATTATTGTCCATGAAGATTATCCCCGAACCACTCGGAGAAGAACTTCAAGCTTGACCTTGGTCACTTGATGTTGGGTGTTGAGGTAGACGAGCTTGCGGTGAGTGTTGTTCTTGAGCTTGTCCAACCAACCAAGAGCATAATCTCGGTCCTTGATGAGTTGGGATATGAGAGAATTATTGAAGTCTTCAAGAATAAGAGCACTAGCTTCAAGAGTCATACACATGCACACTTCTTCCTCATAAGCTTGGGTGAGAGAGATAAGCTCCGATTCCTTCTTCTTTTCAAGCCCTTCATTTTCCACCATATGGTCTTCATCTCCAAGCATGTTAGTTCTAGGCTTCTCGGTGGAGGAGATCTTGGTGACGTCGTTGTTGGGGGGTAGCTTGGAGAGCCCTTTGGGAAGGGGTCTAAACTTGCTCTTACGAATGAGGTATCCACCATATAAGTCCCTTCTCTTGTAGAGACAATCCGCAACGAAGTGACTTTTGTCGCGACAATTGAAGCAAGAGTTCCTTGGTCTTGAGTTTGGTTTCTTGTTTCCACTCCAAGGAAGTAGAGCATTGTAGAACTTTTTCTCGATCCAACGGTCATCCACAAAAGTCGCTCCAAGATCTTGCATTTGTATGGCGAGAGCAATAAGGCGCCGGTACATCTCTTCGGGCGATTCTCCCTCTATCATGGCAAAGTCGTTGGCCATCACTTCACTAAAATGAGAGTATTGGATACTCCCATTTCCAAGGAAGAGCTTTTCAAGTTCTTCCCAAGCTTCCTTGGCGGTCTTGAGCGAGTGGATATGAGCGCGGTCCTTGGGAGTAATGGCCAAGTGAATCATGTCGATGGCGATGGCGTTGAGTTGGTGGTCCACCACTTCCCTTCTTGTCAAGTTCATTGGGTCTTGTGGTGAATATCCTTCTTCAATGATACGCCAAAGTTCGGTAGAGGTGCTACGCATATGAGAACACATTAAGAGTTTCCAATCACCAAAGCTATTAGATTCTAGTAATGGTGGTGGACCATGAGTCAAGATGCAAGGCATGGGCATTGGAACATTTACGGCATAATCACTTGGTGGAGATACATCCTTCCCTTTTTATGAGGTTTCAATATCCTCAAGATCCTTTTCCCGATGTGAATTTGTTGATTGCTCAACAATCTCAACACAAGGAAAAGTGTCGACTTGTGATGGGGAAACATTGACACCTCTCTTAGTATCTATGATGGGGTTTGGTTTTGGAGTAATCAACTCCATCATCATAGCCTTCAATTGAGATATAATGGATGACTCCAATTTCTTGAGGTCATTCAAACTAGCCGGAGTATCGGCACTTGATGATGGAGATGATTGCTCACGGGGAAGGACTCCATTCACAACCACCTCTTGTTCGGCCTTAGGCGGTAAAGCCCGAGCAAGAAAACCTTGCTCTGATACCACTTGAATGGATCATAGCGAACAAGAGGGGGGTGAATGGCGCTACGGCAAGTTTTAACCTTTTTCAATTTTAGCGCAGCGGAAGGTAAAGGTGATAACTTTTGCAATAGCGGTCCTACAGTGATGCTAAGACATGTGCAACAAGTAAAGGAAACAACAAGATAGTAAGAGTAAGGAGCGAGTCAACCGGAGGGCGCGGAGGCGAGGCGAGGTTTGTTTACCGCAGTTCCTTCCACAACAGGAAGTACGTCTGCATTGAGGAGGTGCTAGTCTCACACAAGAGACTAGACGGCCACACCACGAAGGAAGGCCTCACCTTCTTCCTCGAGAGAGCTCCACGGAGGTGCTCTCCCTCTTCCACTAAGGCACCGGTCGAGGCGGTGATTCCTTCACAAGGTTGGGGCGAGCTCCACACACAATGATGCTCCCAACACCCTATGGAGCTAGTACATCACCAAGCTAGACTCCATAGCTACATATCTCCAATGCTCCACCATAGGAACCCATCTCCAATGCGCCACCAAGGAACTCTTCCAATGTTCCACCAAAGGAACCCTTCCAATGCCCCACCAAGGAACTCTTCCAATGCTCCACCAAGAAGCTCTTCCAGTGCTCCACCAAGAAGCTCTTCCAGTGCTCCACCAAGAAGCTCTTCCACTAAAGGAACCCTAACACCAAGATCCACTAAGGAGTACCACGAATTGGTGAACTTTCTCTGGGTAAAATGATAGATCGGGGTCTCCTCCACCACCTCTCAAAGTATGAGCAAGATTGGTTGGGTGGATGAGGAGATCCCCTTAATTTTGAGCTCAGCAACAATGGAGGAGAGAGAGAGAGAAGAGCTAAAATCGTGTTGGGGAAGAAGGGGCCCTTAAATAGGCTCCTCCAAATCCAACCGTTATGTCCAGATTTGGCCTAAGCGGTACTACCGCTTCATGGAAGCGGTACTACCGCTCTGAGTTCGAAATCCCTCAAGATCTGGTCAAAGGATGCAGGGCGGTACTACCGCACGAGGTACCGCTTGAGGTACCGCAATAGGGTCCAGCCCTTACTGGATCCAGAGCGGTACCAGAGCGGTACTGCCGTAACGCGTTACGGTACTTCAAGCAGTACCGTGAGCGGTACTACCGCTCCAGGTACTGCAGGAGTACCGCAACTCGTATTCTGGGCCAGTTTCGGCGCAGACTCAGAGCGGTACCATGGCCGGTACCTATAGGGGTAGCGGTACTACCGCTACAGGTACCGGTAGTACCGGCCTGGCTAAATCTGGTTTTCTTCCCTTTTTCTCTCCAACCATGTCACCTCGCTAAACACACACAAAACCAGAAAACCTATCAACTACGCTTCAGTCTTCCGATCTTGACGCTTCCGGCGAGGTCACCGTGCTCTTGCAAATCTAACAATGATACTCAAGGTACACGGTGAGATTACTCAAGTGTTGTCATCAAACACACAAAACTTGGGGTGTGAATTTTGCTCTTACAACATGTAGGGAAATGTGAGCCTCCCACCCCTGGTTTTGGAAGTGAATTCCCAGCATCTTAATAGAACATATCCAGGCGAGCATTTTTTCAGATCTAAGCTAGTTATAATTTTTTTAAAGTATAAGCTAGTTATATCTGTTAGTAGTAAAACCATAAATTGGCGGAGTTTTCTGGATCGTTGGTATTCGGTCGTACGCACTCATGCTTCTATTCCGACCATTTGGTTATGGAGGGAGCGACGCGAAGCTCTGTTCTGTGTTTGCATCAAGAGGAATTTTGGTCCATGGTGCAGTTAGAAGAAGGGAACAACATGAAGGCCAGATTGGAGGACTAGCTAAGAGAGGTTCAAGTCTCTGTGTTGTTGAGGGACTTGCTTGGTGTCCCGGGCTCCGCAACAGTGGTATGAAAGTAGGGCGACAGCGCAAGTGAAGTTCAGAGTCATACCTTTCAGGGTGAAAATCCAAGGTCTGGCCTTAACTGGTTGTGGGCGAAGATGAAGACCTGCCGGAGGCTTTCCCTTCATGATCTGGCCGGAGTGTTGAGTTCCGGAAGGCGTAGCCAGCGAATGTAATAGTGCTTCTAATTGCTGGATCGGTGGTATTCGGTCGTGCGCACCAATGCTTTTATTTCGACCGTTTGGTTCTGAAGGAAGCTGCGCGAAGCTCTTTTCTGTATTCACACCAAGTGACAACTGATCTATGGTGAAGTCAGAAGAAAAAAAGAATATCATGAGGGCCGGATTGGAGGACTAGCTAATGGAGGTTCAAGTCTTTGCGCTGTTGAGGGGCTTGCTTGGTGATCCGGACTTCACAGCAGTGGTATGAAAGTGGGGGCGGCAGCACACGTGAAGTTTGAAGTCTTACCTGTCAGGGTGAAAGCCTAATGTCTGACCTTAACTGGTTGTGTCTGGCAATGTCCTTGTTGGAGACATTGTTTAGAAAGCGGAGATGAAAAACTAAGATTTTTTATCGGGCCATGACGGTGCTGGTGCAATGTTCCTTCTTGAAAGCATCGCTTTTGAAGAGTCTGAATTTCAGGTGTTGTCTTGGTGGTGAATGTAATACTGTTGTTAGGGCCGGAATATTATAGCAGGACTTTTATTTCTTAGTTTTCTTTCTCTCTTTTTTTAGCTGTGTATATCTGTAATGTTATTAGAGTATTATAGTGTTGCAGATGCGGATTGTAATTGGTCAAAACATGTACCCTTTCATTATCGCTTTCGAGATTCTTGACTACTTGCAGAGTTGTAAGGGCATCTCCAGCGGCGCGACGCAAACGGACGCTGAGCGACCGTTTGTGTCCGCCGTGACCGAAAATGCGTCGTGCACCACCTCCAGCGGCGCGACGCAAAGTGACCGGGCCGTCCGCGGAGACGCAAACCTAGCCCAAATATGCGCCAGGTTTGCATCTCGGCGGAAGCTGCGCGGACGCGCAAAGTGTCCGCTCGCCTCTCCACCGGGCCCGCCTGGCAGCGAGTCTGCACCGAGGGCACCGCTTCGGCGGTCAGCGCTTCCACGTCTGTGCCGCAGGCTTCGCCATCAATGGCGCGGCTGCCTGTTCTACGCGCACACTGGAGGGCGGCGGCTGGGCTTCTGCGCTGCCTTCAATGGCATCGTATCCCGCGCGCGGCCGCCCTTAAAAGTCAACCGGCCGCGTCGCTCCTTCACCCACACCACACCTCCACTCGCACCACCACCGCCACAGCGCCATGGGGAAGAAAAACGACTTCGAGGCCTCCGGCAGCGGCACCAAGAAGATCCCGCTCCCCGTCACGGTGGGGAGGCTCTTGCACGGCAAATGGATGCCGTGCGACGATGCCTGGTCCGGCGTGCAGCTGCCTGGCGGCTGGCGGCTCAGCTGCCGCCGGGTGCCCATCCCTCCAGTACCTGCGCATGATCCTGATCGGACGGCGGAGATCCGGCGCAGGAGGCGGTATCTGCCGGCGGACCTCCGCGCCGATCCGGCGTACGCCATCGACTCGGAGCTTTGGCGTACATACCTGTCCACGGAGACGGACATGAGACGAAGGGCAGGCTTCATGGGCGACAGAGATTATCCCTTCGGCCCTGCACCGCCGGCTCGTCGTCAGCAGGCGCCGACGTGTCGTCAGCAGGTGCAGACGCGACATCAGCAGACGCAGCACAACGACACCAACGACCGCGAGGACGACGACGACCACGAAGCCTACGCCGTGTACGACGACGACTACGTCGAGGCGCTCGTGTACCATAGCGAGGAGGTGAAGGACAACAGCGATGACTACGTCGCTGTCGTCTTCCACGAATGGCAGCAGGCCTTGGCGGAGGGGCGGAACTTCGACTTCCCGGACAACATGACGGACGACGAGATGGCGAAGGTCGCCGTCCTCGTCTCCGAGTACGACGCGCCTGTGCAGCCGCCGCTGCCCCGCTACGCCACCGCCGTCATGCCACCGGGCCTGTCGGCGGATGAAGCACTACGACAGGCGCTCCTGGAGTCGGCGGCGCTTCCGCCACCGCCGCCACAGCCGCAGCACTGGGCGCCTCAACCGCCGCCACAGCCGCAGGCCTGGGCGCTTCCACCGCCGCAGCACTGGGCGCCTCCACCGCCGCCACAGCCGCAGCACTGGGCGCCTCCACCGCCGCCACAGCCGCAGTACTGGGCACCTCCACCACCGCCACAGCCACAACACTGGGCGCCTCCACCGCCACCACAGCCGCAGCCTCCTCAACCTCGAGCACCGGCGGCGGCGCGCCCGGCGTACGCTCCCCCGGATGGCAACTGGCCTTGGGTCATACCAGAGCTCATCGTGCTCAACAGCGACGAGGAGCAGCACAGCGACGAGGAGTAGTAGGCGTTTAGGTTTATTTTTTATGTTTTAAGTATGTAAATTATGTTTCATGTTTAAAAAAATGATTCATCGTAAAAAAATGTGTCGTGCCGCTGGAGCCACCCCCGATGCAAATGGACGCGCGATCGATTTTGACAAAAAGGTCGACGCAAACGAACGCGGGCGGACGCTAAAATGGGTCGCACCGCTGGAGATGCCCTAAGAGCATCTCCAGCCGTTTGGGCTCCCCACGCCCAAATCCGGCGATATTGTCGTCCGGATTGGAGGAAAATTTGGCCTGGGGAGGCCCATTTTCCCAGCCGCGAGCCCAGGATGGATGTAACGGACTTCGACAAATTCAGAAAAAATTAGCGAGTTCGTTCAAACATAAGCGAAATTTAATGATATTTAACATATAGATGCGAGTTCGTACATAAGTAGGCCGAATTCGAACATATATTTGAATTCGGCGATTGGCAAACTAAAATTTAAACTAAAGAATGGCCTACTACATGCCGAAATGGCGGTAGAAGGACGTGTAGTCGCCGCCGTCTTTGTTGTCGGTCGAGCCGGCGTTGTCCTGGGGCGGCGGAGCCTCGTACCGGTGGCTCGTGCCCTGGCCAGCGTCGCCGGCGCGTGGCGGCAACGGACGGTACATGTCGTCGTCACTGCTGTCCTCGACCTTGACCACCTCCCTGGGCGCGGCGTTCCTAGCGGCGGATGGTGTGGCGGCGCGGGCGGCGCGTTGACGCACGGCAGCCAGATCCAGCAGCCGTCGTTGCTGCTCCGCCTCCTCGCGGTCCCAGTCCTGCCTGGACCACTCCAGTGCGGCGTCTTCGGGGAGGGTGTTGTCGGCGGGCACCAGGTCCTTCAGCGACCTGGCGATCGCCTCCGCCACCGCGGCGTCCTCCGCGCGCCTCGCGTCCTCCTCGGCGAGCTGGTTTGTGGCGTCCTCCTTCTTCGACTCCTTCCTCTTCCGCCCGCTTTGCGGAGAGGACGACTGGTCGCGAATGACGAGGGCGCCGCTGCTGCGCCGTCTGCTCGGCGGTGGCGACGCCGGTTCCTTCTTGATGGTCGAAGGAGCCGCCCATTCCTACTTGATGGTGGTCAGCGTCGACCCGCCGGACCTGGATGCCGACCGCGAGCCAGACGAGGAGGAGGTCGGCGCCATCCTCCTCGGCATCCAGGAACTACCGTGCCGGCGCGACACGGTAGCCGCCACCGGCGGCGGCATCCCCAGGACGGGGGAGTTTGCGGCCGGCGGCGTTGTTCCTTGCCGGAGGAGGAGGAGGCCCGTCGTAGGACGCCAGTTCGCGTTCATACCTGCGCCGGAAGAACGCGATCTGATGTCTACGGGTGCTTCTATTCTTGTAGACAGTGTTGGGCCTCCAAGAGCAGAGGTTTGTAGAACAGCAGCAAGTTTCCCTTAAGTGGATCACCCAAGGTTTATCGAACTCAGGGAGGAAGAGGTCAAAGATATCCCTCTCAAGCAACCCTGCGATCACAATGCAAGAAGTCTCTTGTGTCCCCAACACACCTAATACACTTGTCAGATGTATAGGTGCACTAGTTCGGCGAAGAGATAGTGAGATGCAAGTAATATGGATGAGTATGAGTGGTAATAGCAATCTGAATAAAATATGGCAGCGAGTAAACATGCAACAAAACAGTAAACAAACGGAGATTCGATGCTTGGAAGCAAGGCCTAGGGATCCTGCTTTCACTAGTGGACACTCTCAACAATGATCACATAATAGAACCACTCTACACTCTCTTGTTGGATGATGAACACCACTAATTGTGTAGGATTACACGAACCCTCAATGCCGGAGTTAACAAGCTCCACAATATTCGATATTCATGTTTAAATAACCTTAGAGTGCAAGATAGATCAACACAATTACACCGAGAACTAACATAGCATGCACACTGTCACCATCACACTATGAAGGAGGCATAGATCACATCAATACTATCATAGCAATAGTTAACTTCATAATCTACAAGAGATTACAATCATAACCTACGCCAAGTACTACACGATGCACACACTGTCACCATTACACCGTGGAGGAGGAATAGACTACTTTAATAACATCACTAGAGTAGCACATAGATGATATTCAACTAGATCACAAAGAGAGAGAGAGAGATGAACCACATAGCTACAGCGGAGCCCTCAGCCCCGGGGGTGAATTACTCCCTCCTCATCATGGAGACAGCGATGGCGGTGGAGACGGCGGTGGAGATGACTCCGGGGGCAATTCCCCGTCCCGGCGGCGTGCCGGAACAGAGACTTCTGTCCCCCGAATTGGAGTTTCGCGATGGCGGCGGCTCTGGAAGGTTTTCTCTGGTTTCGTCAATCGGTCTCGAAGTTTTAGGTCAGGGAGGCCTAAATAGGCGAAGAGGCGGAGTCAGAGGGGCCACGGGGGACCCACACACTAGGGGGGCGCCCCCCCTTGGCCGCGCCGCCCTGTGGGGTGGGGCCCCCCTGGCTCCCCTCTGGCCCTTCTTCGGTGCTCTGGAAGCTTTCGGGCAAAATAAGATATTGGGCGTTGACATAGGCATCCCCAATGGGCCTGCCGAAGATAGTACCAGGGATTTACTGAAGGCCCACTACCCGAAGAATAAGAAGATTCGGAAGCCCAAGATATTGTTAAGAAAAGTTAGAGTTGTAATAGGAAGCATTATTTGTAATCTTGCGGGATGAGTTAGAAACCTTCCCGGACTCTGTAACTTGTGCAACACGAATCCCTCGGCTCCGCCTCCTATATAAGGGGGAGTCGAGGGACAAAGAAGGCATCGAATCATTGTCTCTCAAACCCTAGTTTTCATAATCGTCGAGTACTTTTCGGCTGAAACCTTCGAGATCTACTTGCCCTCTACTTCCAACTAAACCCTAGTCTACAACCCGTAGGCATTGACAAGTCAATACCTTGTCAATTGGCGCCGTCTGTGGGAACTAGAGGCGTCAAGGATAGGATTTCGATGGCACGTTCAAGATCGTCGACTTCTGTAATATCCCAGGTAATGGGGTTACAAAAAGAGAGGAAACAGATGTGTGCATTGCATTCATGCATAGAAAATCTGGGGAATTTTCGCGCTTTAAAGTAAAACAGTCACAGTAACTGAAGTTTCACTTGACCTTGGTGGAATTGAAGTAGCTCATCAAGTCAAGCGCTATAAACCTCAATGTGACTTTGCCAAAACTTTGTTTTGGATAGATATGATTTGATCTAAGAGGTTAGATCAAATGGAACTAATAATCAACACAACAACACTTGAATCAATGATCAATTGCTTGATCTCATAACAGATCATAATAAGGTAATCCTTACCATAACATATGAACATACATCTAATTGGAAATCAAGTAACAATAACTGGAGAAACTATTCTTAACTTAACTTTTCCATGTCCTAAACCAATCCTTGATCCTACCATGAACCTCATGGTAACCATTTCACTTCATTCTTGGAAACAAGACAAGGAGATAATCTCTAGAAATATATATTCCACTCTACTACATATTATTATACATCAAACCTAAAGAAGTGAGAGTTCTATGTTACTTATTAGAGGATCAATGATAAACCTTGAACTGAACCTTGGATATACATCCATGTATTCAAACCATCACCTTTAAAGAGAAACCCTAGGATATTATTCCAGACCACCCCTAGAGAGAGAAACCCTTTATGTTAAACATGGATATTGATGATCACATCAACCTCTATGGAGCCTAATCCTAGGTTAGTATTGAAGTCCTTCCCAAGTGAGAGAGCTCATTCATATCAATTCTAGCTTTACCTATTAATGAATAGAGGACAATCCTTGAACTAAAGTATTGGGTTGTAAACCATTTCATCTTGGAGTGGCGAGATAACCAAATACCAAGTGGAATAAGACTATATCCATGAAATAGTGAAATAAGGGTTGGACTAATCCAACTAAGTTAGACCATTGAATCTTTAGCTCGGCACCCTAAATAAATATTAAGAGTCCACTATAAACCCTAGAATAATCCATTCCTATATAAGAGAGCTCAAGATATGGTGTTACCCTCAAGTTAGTTTAGGAAACACTTGGATTTAAGGGAGAGACCCATTATATATTCAAGGGGTTAAACCATCAATCCTTGAGAGAACTCTAAGTGAATATATATCTCAGGCATTTCCTGGGATATCCATCCAATGAGACAACCATGACCATGTCCATCTAAGGAATTATAAGAGAAGTACTATACCTTAGCTAATCATGACAAGACTTGATCTTGAGAATGAGAAACCCATTCCCTGAGAAATAATTTAGGAAGCCAAACCTTGATCATTATAAATTGAGTGATGATCATAAACCCTAAGAACTTGAGGTAAGATATAAAGAACAAGATTGATCATGCTTAATCCATGATCATGTTCTTGAGGTAATGAGGATAAGTTAAATCCTAATAAGGTTAGTAGATGCTATTCACCACATGAAATCATAGGGAGGTAACTAGTAAGCAACCATAGTCTTATATCCTAACTTTAACTTGTGAATCACTAGGGATTATAAGTAGAATCCTACCACATTTACATTCCACCTATTCTTCACTTAAATAACCACAAGAAAACCTTTAGAGTCAAACTCTATACTTTGTATGGTGAGAAACCATACATCCATATGACCAAAGTTAACTATAAAAAGAACTATAACCAATTTAGTTACTTCAATGATGAATTAAGGATTCTAATAGAAGTCCAATGGAATAAGATAGAGTCCATTCTCAAATCCTTAGTGATTAGAGAAGCACATAAGATATGAAGCAAGTAACCATATTACCATGGTTAGGGGAGACTAAACCCTAACAAATGCAATATGGTGTCCCCTCATCTCTACAACCTATAATTAAATCCCAACCTTAGTTTATGTATCACTATGGCTATCATAATATAAACCCATGCCACAATTGAGATTCAAACCAATCGCCATTAGGTAAATATCATTAGAACCCTAATGGTTCATTAATTAAATCCAATGTTTCAATTATAAAACATAAGAAACATCTAATGCTAAGCTCCATAACTAAAAGCCCATGTGAGGTGAATAACCACTCATGTCAACCATTTGACTTAATAACCAAGAACCAACTATGAGGAGAGTAATACCTACTCTAAATACTTCAAGGTGCTATTTAAATATAATCCTAGAGCTACCTTTGAAACATGGTAATAATAATAAAAACTACAAAACCTTACCTAGCAAGTGCTCACATAAAATTATGTGCAAGTGACAACATTCCCAAATAAGAGGTCAAGTCGTTAGACATATTTGAGCACATGAACTCATGTCATTAAGACACTCCCTTATTAAAATTCATTAATAAGTATTACCTTGAGAATGTTTCTTGCCAAGTAATACCAACAAAAATTCTATATATCACTAAGTAAGAAAACTATCATATGTAAAACAATTTAACATTCTTCAAGATAATATTCAAATTCATGCCCATATGGATATTTGAAATTCAAATCCCCAAAAATAACAATCAAGCCAATGTTATAGAACCCATATTAAATTTTCTAATACATAACCAAAGTGTTTGTAGAATCTTGGGTTAATCCTTGTATTGTTCAAATAAGAAATACCTGCAAATACAAAAGCATTAAAAATTGAATTAAAAACAGAATTCAAAAACAGAAAATAAGAAGAAAAAGAAAACAGAGAAAAAAAAATGGAGTAGAGGCTTACCAGACCTCATCTGGCCGTGGCAGCCCAGCAGAAGCCCATAGACCAACTCCAAAACCCGGCCCAACACCAGCCTGTACCGATTCACTTCGGATAAATTCGAGGAGGAGGACTTCCTCTTCGTCTCTGCCTGCTCGACGCGCAGGTGAGCGCCACGACGCCGGCGAGCCACGTCCCGGCCGCCAACGAGGACTTCCGCGACCATCGACGACCGCCGGAGGGGTATAAATACCCAGAGAAGCCCTAGCCATCATCTTCTTCCTCTCCTCCCCTAAATTTTCCCCATGCCCGAAACCCTAGTCGACACTGCCTCCGACCATCGCCGTCGATGGGGACTTCCCCGAGCCCCGCCGTGGATGCCATAAGGACCGCCGTCCTCGACATGGTCTCCGTGCGCGAGGAATCGAGCCAAAGCTCTCGCCAGCGACCACGCCTGGTCGTCTTCTCCGGCGACGGGAGCTGGCGATTCCGGCGAACCAGACCTCCTCTTGCCCCACCGCCAAGCTCTGCGTGCTCCTGGTGAGCTCCTGATTCTCCTGGCATACCTAGCCCGTCCGATTGCTTCCCGAATCATCGCCGCGACATTAAACCGCGAGCACCACCGTGCGGCATCGCCGGCGAGCTTGCTCCGGTGACCAAATAGGGGCGGCGTTAGTACCAGAAGGTTTGCCTCGACGCGCATAGTCTTGCGGTGTAGTCCGTTTGCCCGGGGGGGCACCGTACCGCCGGCGACCATCGCCACTGGCCGCCAGAGAAGGCTTTGGTTGCCACATCACCGCCACGGTGGCAGCCAACGTGGCAACAGCCCCACCAGTCAGCCTCTGCG
The DNA here is from genome assembly GCF_019359855.2 of Lolium perenne. Lineage (NCBI taxonomy): Eukaryota > Viridiplantae > Streptophyta > Magnoliopsida > Poales > Poaceae > Lolium > Lolium perenne. Next base: position 126,917,782 of record NC_067248.2, read on the forward strand.
TGTAGGTTAGCCCGGGTAGATTTAGCATTTCTTTCGTTTTATTTCAATTCAATAATTACTGCAACTTTGAGAATTTATATAAAATTCATATTAACTCGGAAAAATACAAATAAGATATCAAAATTCTTAGAAAAGAAAAATATATCCAATAAAAATATAAAATGAAATTTTTATTTTTAATAAAAAATTAATTATTTAATACTTGTTATTTAAGCCTTATTTATTAATTCTAAATTCAAATAAAATTCAATAATTAAGAAAACCTTCTAAAATAAATAAAAACCAGTAAGAAATTAAAGGAAACATTAAAGCTATTTTTCTTTATTTGTTATTCTAATAAATCTTTATTAGTGGAGATTTAAACCCTGATTAATAATTACCTTAATTATTAATTCATTGAAAATAATAAAATGCCAAATCCAATATTAATTTTATTTCAAAGATATTAATAACTTCATACTTAAAGTGAAGTTATTAATTCAAGAACTTTAGGGTATTTAGAAAACCCTAATTTCATAAGTAATAGAACCAGGAACTCATCATTTCATGTGAAACCTAAAACCCTAAATTAATTAGGAACCCTAGTTCCATTATTACATGTGAACCCTAAATTGTTTCTAACCTAAACCCTAGGTTAGAACATGTGATCATGGTACCTTCTTTCGAAGCATAGAACCCTAGTAGCAACTAAATATTTGCCATGACCACATGAAATGTAGAAGACCTAGCACTAATATATGGGTAACCCATGGGTTCATCTTCATCAGACCTAGATGATCATATGGGGTTGATCAGATGTAAACCCTAGCTCTAAACCTCAGAGACATTATCCTTAGCTATCCTTACTTAGCATCACACCATCGTGATGAATCCTAATAGCAATCATCCCTAATGTTTAGCATTACATACCACACTCCACTAAACCCTACTAGTGTGAAATACTTAGGAACCATCCCATCTAAGAACCAACCATTCTTTCATTAGGGAATTAAATAGCAAACCTAAACAACCTCAACCTAATTGATATACTTCTTATTACTTAAGAAGTATGTTCTTCAAAAGTTATTCCTTTGAAGAAAATAAGGAATCATCACCAACCCTGCTTATAAGAACCTATAAACCCTAGCTAGCAATCACCAGCCAGATGAATCAACCTTGATAGCAACCATGCATAAATACTTGCTTAGGATGCCTAGGCTTAACTCAGCCTTACCAGCCCTAGGTATTGATGAATCCAACATTGTTGTGATCCATCTACTACTTACTCCAGAAACCAATTAGAACCATAGAAAACCATAGAATCCCACACATCTAAATTATCATACTTGTTCTTTATTTAAGAACATGTTCTTCAAAAGTTATTCTTTTGAATTATATAATAAGTAATCATCAACCATGCATCATAAGACTTAAAATTGACAACTGCTCTTTACTTATTATACCACTACTATTCCTGGTTGTGTATGATTGTTACTGTTCATTTCGCCACCTGCTTATAATTCTAAAACAACACAACCCTGAATAAGAACCTTGTTTGTGAATCACTCTAAAAGTGCAACACACCCTGAACTGATCATCACCACTCACTAATCCTAAATCATCGGAGTTTGGTCACGCTTAGAGCGATTGCATCTCATACTTATGCATTATTGCATCTTTGCCAATCTTTTAAACATCGTCCTTACCGGACGATGATGCTATTTCAGAATTTGGAGTTATTGCGTATCGAAGACCTTGCCGGCATAATCTTGCAGTCAAGAAAGGCAAGTTCATCACTTGCTCATGTCATTTGAGTATTTCTATCAAATTACTTGCAAAGTACTATGGTTATCACTATTGCATAAAAACCAAAACCACTACTTTCATAACTATGAATATGACTATGTGGTGGGCAATGGAACCATGGATTGTGTTGATATGGTGGAGGTTCCACTGCAAGGGTTTATATCCATCTAGGATTAAACAACAAATGTCGCCAGTGATTCTTGTGCCATAATACCCGGGTTAACCATAAGATCCGGAGTGGGACGGAGTAGTCAAAAGTGTTTCCACCTCTCGTTCATCAACGGATGCGCTTACCGTAGCAGTTGTATCTGGCGGAACAACCGGAGGGTGGGGATCCCATTCTAATTCCCCACGGTAATGCTTTGCATACCGTAGCAGTTGTGTCTTGCGGAACAACCGGAGGGTGGGGATCCCATTCTAATTCCCCACGGTAATGCGGTCTATGATGGGTTGCAGCTACCGGCGTAGGAGTGTATGGTAGAGCCCAGCATTGTCGTCGTGGTCGGGGTCCACCCTGAAATTACGGGAATAATGGGACCGGCGTGGACCCAGGGTCGGGGCATGCAACAACGGGTGGGTGTTCGAGGTAGCGGAGGAACATGATTGGCTAGACCTTATACCGGGCCTCACACCATAGGAAGTGTGGACGGGTTGCGCGCCCGGTTGGCACCAAGGTTAAGATCTCTTATGGGTAAAGCAACACACCTCTGCAGAGTGTAAAGAACCGTGACCTGTCACTCCTCGTTCGGGATATGGAATCGCGAACGCTGGGAAAGGAGCTCCATGAAGTTCTAGTAAACCGGTGAAGGCTGACGGACATAGTTCTTCTGAATAAAAGCAACCTTTTGAAGAAATGGTTATGAAAACTTGCATTGGTATTAGACTTTCTGGTCTAATGCCGTAGCTAGTGCATTAAACACCTCTTTCCTATAATGAACTTGTTGAGTACGCTCGTACTCATCCCACTCTTAAATCCCCTGCTTAGATATGGAGGCATCGAAGGAGGATCCACAGTGCAACTCGAAGGCCGAGGAGTCAACAGCTACTTCAAGAGACAAGACCCTGTCAGAGGAGTCAGATACCACATCCATCAAGGAGAAAACCTAGTTTAGCCATAGAAGGGAACTAGCTTCCTAAACCTAGCTCCTAGTTAGCTAGAATCTATTCTTAGCCTCTATAGCTAGTTAAATACTCTACAAATAGAGTTCATGATAAGATTAGACTACGAGTCGTTCTGGAGTTTATTTGCAGTTTTACCTCATTGTAAAGTAGGAGGCTGTGATGATCTTATGTATCAGAGTCGATGTTGTAATTCTATAGACATACCTTGGACCCGCATATGTTTCTGTTGTGCCACTCTGAGCGATATATTACTAGTGGAACGGTGTTTCATTGGTGTTATATCAGACTTGCATACTACACCATGCAGTGGTATGCCGGGTCACCACAGTTGGTATCAGAGCAAATGCTTTGACCCTAGGATTAAAACCCTTTAAAGGAGACCTATAGGATTGGTAGTGTCTATAGGTAGTTGTCTTAGTTAAACCAAATACTTCTTATGACTTGAGATGGATATTCACTTGAGAATAATCCTGACACACTTGAGTCAACCTTTCTTACCTAGCTTACCAAGATAAAATAAAGTTAGTTAGCTAATCCAAAATATGTAGGACCCTATGAAGTCCTTAAACAATAGATGAGTAGACCCCAGTTGGTATACAATACATGGTAGTCCAAAGAGAGGATACAACCATAAGGAAGTTATCCTATTGGAAGATGTGTACCAACACATGTTATAGTTAAGTAAGAATTACTCAGACCTGTACTAGAAGTAATATCAATTAATAAAGATAATAAAGATATCCTAATAGAAGATGTAGACCCAGATAAGTAATGAGTAAGTAAAATTATCTAGACATGTGAAACCATTGATAATAAGTGATAACTATGAGTCATATGAGGTAGTATAGACCATGATGAGTCAATCATGGGAAGTAAGGAAGAAAGATAGGAATAAAATATGTCTACATGATAGAGTTACTAATCATATAAGATTCATCTGGGAATCATTATATAATGAACTAGAACATCATAAATATTTAGGAGGAGTACAATAAGAAGTCAAGTGCTAAACAAATAGTGCAAGAATTGAGTTCCAAAACAATAAAAAATGTCAAGTATTTAAGAACCCTAGCTACATGGTAGAAATACTTGGAAGTAGAAGAGCTATACCTAATGGTTATGTGTTTAGATTAACCAGGTTAGAATTTAGACATATCATGTGAAGTAGTCCTCAATAAAATAGAAGTCAATCTAATACTTCCAAAGAACTATAGGTCAACCACAACTATTCCAGACCCATTTGTATCAAGTTTATCTCATTGCAATTGTGCAATTAAGGTAAATGTTGAGACAAATAGTAGAATCCCATATAATCGTGCTAAGTATCACGATTTAAACCTATCTTATGTGGTGTTATATACTACACATCTCAACCTGATGTTTAGAGATGTCTTACTCAACTAGTATATTCAGGTTTATGATGATGTGTATTATAAGCACAAAGCTGAATCTTCTTGGATTTTATTGGATTTTCATTGTTGACTAGATCCATACATGAAGTTTGACTTTGGTATGCAAATGCATGTTGCAATATCAAGTCCTTACTTGATGCTATAGATCTAGAGGGTAATAGTATTCGTGTGAGGAAGTGACGAATTCCGAAGATTCTGAAAACAAGATGAAGGTTCATCAGAAGAAGGAAGCAACATTGTGGGAAGCAACCACAATATTAAGAATGAAGTACCAATCAAAATTCATGCTTTACCTCAACAGAGGAGTACTTTAGTACATAAGAAGCATGAAGGTGATAAATATGATGATTATGGTGAAGCTCAAGCAGATCCCTAGTCATCATGGAAGAGGGAATGCATGGGAAATCACTTCGGATACTATATTCATAGTGCCAGCTAGTGGTTTTCTTGCAAAATAAACCCTGAATAAAGGAAGATGAATTATGAAACCATAGCAGATATAAGAAGACACAATTGGTAAAAGAAGACCACAGTTGTGGTATAGGATCAATACTGCGAGATAAAATAGAAGATGTCTCGTCCAGTTGATCAGAACCTATAATAGAATCCATTTTTAGATAACAAATAGCCACAATTGGTATCAAGTAGTCCATCATTAGATTATTTGTACCAAGAAGTGGTGAACAAATAAAACTCTGTTAGCCAAATAACAATGACCTATAATCATTTAGTCGAAGGATTCACATTGGATGTCCACAACTGAGTGGATATACCACAAACATTCTTCATGAGACCTTAGAAGAAGTACAAACCAAAGCTATACTTAGACCAATATTCTAACCATGAGTCTAATGGTTGGAAGGAAAGGAGTTGAAGACCATAAGAAAACTCTAAGGGGTAGAGTAAAGATTGAGTTGGGTATACAATAACTCAATACTTTAAACCTGATAGAAGCAGAATGTCTGAACTGAGAGGAAGTTCGACCTTATTTTCATAAGATTGTTGAACATTACTTTCAGAAAGATGTCAGGCCAGAAGCCGAGGTTTACACCTCGAGGAAGTAAGAAGTGGACTATAACTTGAGCAAGTGAGTAATATTTACTCAGCAGTTCGATAGCTCAAGTAATCTAATGTTAATGGAGTTGGATGAAGGAAATACCGAAGACCAAATACATCTCGAGAAGGCCAAAAACCGAAGGAGATTGACTATACCAAAACTAAAGTCAATTTGAAAGATTCCTTTCATGGAACCTAAGGAAACCAAAATAGTTATAAGTATCAACTATAAACCATGATTGGATGGACTAAATGAGTCTAATCCATTCTTAGAGGAATAAACCATCATGATCATTTCCATGTTAAGTACCATTATTGCAGTTTTGGTAGTAAGGGAAAAACAAAGACCTATTTTATCAAATAGGAGAATGTTATCCAATTAGTCCCCAATTAAGACTGTCAGGACAAGAAGAAGTCCCAATCATTGAATATTCAATGAGAAAGGAAACAAGCTTATAATATTGGAGGAAATCATGGAAGTAAAGGAAGTAATAGTTGTTTGATGTCAAACACTAATGGATTCCAGGAAGAATCTGGACAAGGGATATATTCAATTATATCCAGTGAGATCACCACGGAGTTCTAGAAAAGAAGTAGTCTGCACAAGTCAGATCCACACTCCGAAACGTAAGAGAGTTCAAACTTCGAGGACGAAGTTTAGTTTAAGGGGTAGAGACTGTAATATCCCATGTAATGGGGTTACAAAAAGAGAGGAAACAGATGTGTGCATTGCATTCATGCATAGAAAATCTGGGGAATTTTCGCGCTTTAAAGTAAAACAATCACAGTAACTGAAGTTTCACTTGACCTTGGTGGAATTGAAGTAGCTCATCAAGTCAAGCGCTATAAACCTCAATGTGACTTTGCCAAAACTTTGTTTTGGATAGATATGATTTGATCTAAGAGGTTAGATCAAATGGAACTAATAATCAACACAACAACACTTGAATCAATGATCAATTGCTTGATCTCATAACAGATCATAATAAGGTAATCCTTACCATAACATATGAACATACATCTAATTGGAAATCAAGTAACAATAACTGGAGAAACTATTCTTAACTTAACTTTTCCATGTCCTAAACCAATCCTTGATCCTACCATGAACCTCATGGTAACCATTTCACTTCATTCTTGGAAACAAGACAAGGAGATAATCTCTAGAAATATATATTCCACTCTACTACATATTATTATACATCAAACCTAAAGAAGTGAGAGTTCTATGTTACTTATTAGAGGATCAATGATAAACCTTGAACTGAACCTTGGATATACATCGATGTATTCAAACCATCACCTTTAAAGAGAAACCCTAGGATATTATTCCAGACCACCCCTAGAGAGAGAAACCCTTTATGTTAAACATAGATATTGATGATCACATCAACCTCTATGGAGCCTAATCCTAGGTTAGTATTGAAGTCCTTCCCAAGTGAGAGAGCTCATTCATATCAATTCTAGCTTTACCTATTAATGAATAGAGGACAATCCTTGAACTAAAGTATTGGGTTGTAAACCATTTCATCTTGGAGTGGCGAGATAACCAAATACCAAGTGGAATAAGACTATATCCATGAAATAGTGAAATAAGGGTTGGACTAATCCAACTAAGTTAGACCATTGAATCTTTAGCTCGGCACCCTAAATAAATATTAAGAGTCCACTATAAACCCTATAATAATCCATTCCTATATAAGAGAGCTCAAGATATGGTGTTACCCTCAAGTTAGTTTAGGAAACACTTGGATTTAAGGGAGAGACCCATTATATATTCAAGGGGTTAAACCATCAATCCTTGAGAGAACTCTAAGTGAATATATATCTCAGGCATTTCCTGGGATATCCATCCAATGAGACAACCATGACCATGTCCATCTAAGGAATTATAAGAGAAGTACTATACCTTAGCTAATCATGACAAGACTTGATCTTGAGAATGAGAAACCCATTCCCTGAGAAATAATTTAGGAAGCCAAACCTTGATCATTATAAATTGAGTGATGATCATAAACCCTAAGAACTTGAGGTAAGATATAAAGAACAAGATTGATCATGCTTAATCCATGATCATGTTCTTGAGGTAATGAGGATAAGTTAAATCCTAATAAGGTTAGTAGATGCTATTCACCACATGAAATCATAGGGAGGTAACTAGTAAGCAACCATAGTCTTATATCCTAACTTTAACTTGTGAATCACTAGGGATTATAAGTAGAATCCTACCACATTTACATTCCACCTATTCTTCACTTAAATAACCACAAGAAAACCTTTAGAGTCAAACTCTATACTTTGTATGGTGAGAAACCATACATCCATATGACCAAAGTTAACTATAAAAAGAACTATAACCAATTTAGTTACTTCAATGATGAATTAAGGATTCTAATAGAAGTCCAATGGAATAAGATAGAGTCCATTCTCAAATCCTTAGTGATTAGAGAAGCACATAAGATATGAAGCAAGTAACCATATTACCATGGTTAGGGGAGACTAAACCCTAACAAATGCAATATGGTGTCCCCTCATCTCTACAACCTATAATTAAATCCCAACCTTAGTTTATGTATCACTATGGCTATCATAATATAAACCCATGCCACAATTGAGATTCAAACCAATCGCCATTAGGTAAATATCATTAGAACCCTAATGGTTCATTAATTAAATCCAATGTTTCAATTATAAAACATAAGAAACATCTAATGCTAAGCTCCATAACTAAAAGCCCATGTGAGGTGAATAACCACTCATGTCAACTATTTGACTTAATAACCAAGAACCAACTATGAGGAGAGTAATACCTACTCTAAATACTTCAAGGTGCTATTTAAATATAATCCTAGAGCTACCTTTGAAACATGGTAATAATAATAAAAACTACAAAACCTTACCTAGCAAGTGCTCACATAAAATTATGTGCAAGTGACAACATTCCCAAATAAGAGGTCAAGTCGTTAGACATATTTGAGCACATGAACTCATGTCATTAAGACACTCCCTTATTAAAATTCATTAATAAGTATTACCTTGAGAATGTTTCTTGCCAAGTAATACCAACAAAAATTCTATATATCACTAAGTAAGAAAACTATCATATGTAAAACAATTTAACATTCTTCAAGATAATATTCAAATTCATGCCCATATGGATATTTGAAATTCAAATCCCCAAAAATAACAATCAAGCCAATGTTATAGAACCCATATTAAATTTTCTAATACATAACCAAAGTGTTTGTAGAATCTTGGGTTAATCCTTGTATTGATCAAATAAGAAATACCTGCAAATACAAAAGCATTAAAAATTGAATTAAAAACAGAATTCAAAAACAGAAAATAAGAAGAAAAAGAAAACAGAGAAAAAAAAATGGAGTAGAGGCTTACCAGACCTCATCTGGCCGTGGCAGCCCAGCAGAAGCCCATAGACCAACTATAAAACCCGGCCCAACACCAGCCTGTACCGATTCACTTCGGATAAATTCGAGGAGGAGGACTTCCTCTTCGTCTCTGCCTGCTCGACGCGCAGGTGAGCGCCACGACGCCGGCGAGCCACGTCCCGGCCGCCAACGAGGACTTCCGCGACCATCGACGACCGCCGGAGGGCTATAAATACCCAGAGAAGCCCTAGCCATCGTCTTCTTCCTCTCCTCCCCTAAATTTTCCCCATGCCCGAAACCCTAGTCGACACTGCCTCCAACCATCGCCGTCGATGGGGACTTCCCCGAGCCCCGCCGTGGATGCCATAAGGACCGCCGTCCTCGACATGGTCTCCGTGCGCGAGGAATCGAGCCAAAGCTCTCGCCAGCGACCGCGCCTGGTCGTCTTCTTCGGCGATGGGAGCTGGCGATTCCGGCGAACCAGACCTCCTCTTGCCCCACCGCCAAGCTCTGCGTGCTCCTAGTGAGCTCCTGATTCTCCTGGCATACCTAGCCCGTCCGATTGCTTCCCGAATCATCGCCGCGACATTAAACCGTGAGCACCACCGTGCGGCATCGCCGGCGAGCTTGCTCCGGCGACCAAATAGGGGCGGCGTTAGTACCAGAAGGTTTGCCTCGACGCACATAGTCTTGCGGTGTAGTCCGTTTGCCCGGGGGGCACCATACCGCCGGCGACCATCGCCACTGGCCGCCAGAGAAGGCTTTGGTTGCCACATCACCGCCACGGTGGCAGCCAACGTGGCAACAGCCCCACCAGTCAGCCTCTGCGTGTAGGTTAGCCTGGGTAGATTTAGCATTTCTTTCGTTTTATTTCAATTCAATAATTACTGCAACTTTGAGAATTTATATAAAATTCATATTAACTCGGAAAAATACAAATAAGATATCAAAATTCTTAGAAAAGAAAAATCTATCCAATAAAAATATAAAATGAAATTTTTATTTTTAATAAAAATTTAATTATTTAATACTTGTTATTTAAGCCTTATTTATTAATTCTAAATTCAAATAAAATTCAATAATTAAGAAAACCTTCTAAAATAAATAAAAACCAGTAAGAAATTAAAGGAAACATTAAAGCTATTTTTCTTTATTTGTTATTCTAATAAATCTTTATTGGTGGAGATTTAAACCCTGATTAATAATTACCTTAATTATTAATTCATTGAAAATAATAAAATGCCAAATCCAATATTAATTTTATTTCAAAGATATTAATAACTTCATACTTAAAGTGAAGTTATTAATTCAAGAACTTTAGGGTATTTAGAAAACCCTAATTTCATAAGTAATAGAACCAGGAACTCATCATTTCATGTGAAACCTAAAACCCTAAATTAATTAGGAACCCTAGTTCCATTATTACATGTGAACCCTAAATTGTTTCTAACCTAAACCCTAGGTTACAACATGTGATCATGGTACCTTCTTTCGAAGCATAGAACCCTAGTAGCAACTAAATATTTGCCATGACCACATGAAATGTAGAAGACCTAGCACTAATATATGGGTAACCCATGGGTTCATCTTCATCAGACCTAGATGATCATATGGGGTTGATCAGATGAAACCCTAGCTCTAAACCTCAGAGACATTATCCTTAGCTATCCTTACTTAGCATCACACCATCGTGATGAATCCTAATAGCAATCATCCCTAATGTTTAGCATTACATACCACACTCCACTAAACCCTACTAGTGTGAAATACTTAGGAACCATCCCATCTAAGAACCAACCATTCTTTCATTAGGGAATTAAATAGCAAACCTAAACAACCTCAACCTAATTGATATACTTCTTATTACTTAAGAAGTATGTTCTTCAAAAGTTATTCCTTTGAAGAAAATAAGGAATCATCACCAACCCTGCTTATAAGAACCTATAAACCCTAGCTAGCAATCACCAGCCAGATGAATCAACCTTGATAGCAACCATGCATAAATACTTGCTTAGGATGCCTAGGCTTAACTCAGCCTTACCAGCCCTAGGTATTGATGAATCCAACATTGTTGTGATCCATCTACTACTTACTCCAGAAACCAATTAGAACCATAGAAAACCATAGAATCCCACACATCTAAATTATCATACTTGTTCTTTATTTAAGAACATGTTCTTCAAAAGTTATTCTTTTGAATTATATAATAAGTAATCATCAACCATGCATCATAAGACTTAAAATTGACAACTGCTCTTTACTTATTATACCACTACTATTCCTGGTTGTGTATGATTGTTACTGTTCATTTCGCCACATGCTTATAATTCTAAAACAACACAACCCTGAATAAGAACCTTGTTTGTGAATCACTCTAAAAGTGCAACACACCCTGAACTGATCATTACCACTCACTAATCCTAAATCATTGGAGTTAGGTCACGCTTAGAGCGATTGCATCTCATACTTATGCATTATTGCATCTTTGCCAATCTTTTAAACATCGTCCTTACCGAACGATGATGCTATTTCAGAATTTGGAGTTATTGCGTATCGAAGACCTTGCCGGCATAATCTTGCAGTCAAGAAAGGCAAGTTCATCACTTGCTCATGTCATTTGAGTATTTCTATCAAATTACTTGCAAAGTACTATGGTTATCACTATTGCATAAAAACCAAAACCACTACTTTCATAACTATGAATATGACTATGTGGTGGGCAATGGAACCATGGATTGTGTTGATATGGTGGAGGTTCCATTGCAAGGGTTTATATCCATCTAGGATTAAACAACAAATGTCGCCAGTGATTCTTGTGCCGTAATACCCATGTTAACCATAAGATCCGGAGTGGGACGAAGTAGTCAAAAGTGTTTCCACCTCTCGTTCATCAACGGATGCGCTTACCGTAGCAGTTGTATCTGGCGGAACAACCGGAGGGTGGGGATCCCATTCTAATTCCCCACGGTAATGCTTTGCATACCGTAGCAGTTGTGTCTTGCGGAACAACCGGAGGGTGGGGATCCCATTCTAATTCCCCACGGTAATGCGGTCTATGATGGGTTGCAGCTACCGGCGTAGGAGTGTATGGTAGAGCCCAGCACTGTCGTCGTGGTCGGGGTCCACCCTGAAATTACGGGAATAATGGGACCGGCGTGGACCCAGGGTCGGGGCATGCAACAACGGGTGGGTGTTCGAGGTAGCGGAGGAACATGATTGGCTAGACCTTATACCGGGCCTCACACCATAGGAAGTGTGGACGGGTTGCGCGCCCGGTTGGCACCAAGGTTAAGATCTCTTATGGGTAAAGCAACACACCTCTGCAGAGTGTAAAGAACCGTGACCTGTCACTCCCTGTTCCGGGATATGGAACTGCGAACGCTGCCGGAAAGGAGCTCCATGAAGTTCTAGTAAACCGGTGAAGGCTGACGGACATAGTTCTTCTGAATAAAAGCAACCTTTTGAAGAAATGGTTATGAAAACTTGCATTGGTATTAGACTTTCTGGTCTAATGCCGTAGCTAGTGCATTAAACACCTCTTTCCTATAATGAACTTGTTGAGTACGCTCGTACTCATCCCACTCTTAAATCCCCTGCTTAGATATGGAGGCATCGAAGGAGGATCCACAGTGCAACTCGAAGGCCGAGGAGTCAACAGCTACTTCAAGAGACAAGACCCTGTCAGAGGAGTCAGATACCACATCCATCAAGGAGAAAACCTAGTTTAGCCATAGAAGGGAACTAGCTTCCTAAACCTAGCTCCTAGTTAGCTAGAATCTATTCTTAGCCTCTATAGCTAGTTAAATACTCTACAAATAGAGTTCATGATAAGATTAGACTACGAGTCGTTCTGGAGTTTATTTGCAGTTTTACCTCATTGTAAAGTAGGAGGCTGTGATGATCTTATGTATCAGAGCCGATGTTGTAATTCTATAGACATACCTTGGACCCGCATATGTTTCTGTTGTACCACTCTGAGCGATATATTACTAGTGGAACGGTGTTTCATTGGTGTTATATCAGACTTGCATACTACACCATGCAGTGGTATGCCGGGTCACCACAACTTCATCAACCGCAAGCAACGCGATGGATCGAGGTAAACAGATCGTAACTGGTCTTGTCGATTTTGTTCCTCACCCGCCCTCCCGTTTGGATGCATATGCGAATCTTGAGGAGCCTATGGAGATGACGTTCGGAAGATTTCACTTTCGCGTCGAGAAAGAGGGATCGTATCGTGTCGAAATTCCGATTTCGTCGGGATCGTCGGCGGTCGATTCCGATTTTTCAAGCTATACATCGTCAACCGAATCAGGAGAGGAAGAAATTTTGTCGTCACGCTTCATCAGCACCAGGGCAAGAGAAAAACTTGCCAAGATCTTTAGCGACATGTCGTTTGAGTCATCTGCGGACTCCTATATAAGCGATGGCTCAAGCAGTGTCGACAACTACAACTTCATCGACAAATATACTACAGTGGGCAAGGTCTTCGCCAATCTTCATGATGGTGTCACCAAACCCAACATAGATCTGAATATAAAGTATCATCAGATTTATGTCATCGGAGAGCCAAGTCGTGATCAAGAGGAAACATCTGAGGCTTTCGATGATTTGGGAAATCCATACGTCGATCCCTCTGATTTGCGACGAGGCCTAGGCAATAAATATATCGGGCCACAGCCGCGAGATAGAGTTCAACTTCCGCAAACAGCATGGGATAGAGCCGCAAGAGCTATGGATGGCTCAGAACCAATGGCCACCACAGCCACGCCAGAAGAATTACAAGCATATCAATATAGGCTCGCACGAGCTGCAAGGGAATTGGAAAAATAGACAGCTGAGCTAAACAGAAGAAAGGAGGTAGCCTCTGCGTCAAGTAGGCGAAGGGCAGAGCTGAGTCGACAATCTAGAACTTCGGGTGATAGCCACAGAGAAGCTCGGAACAGAGCAAGATCAAGGTTGCAAAACGTACCTGAAGGAGAAAGAGAGCACTTGGTTCAAAACCTCGACATGTCTTTTATGTCGATAGACACGAGAGGAAACATCATCCCCAAGACACCAGAAGCTGGATATATGGCGACACAAGCTTTCATCCTTGCATCCAGGCCACCACCAGGAGATCCAAGGGAGGCACCGTATAACATGGCAATGGCAGGAGTTGGAGCCATGGGGACGGCGTTTGTATCAACACCCCCCGAAGGAACAGCAAGGCAAAATAGTCCACGACCTGCGGCAGCAACAGCAGCAGCTCCCGAAGGACCAAGTGGAGCAAGGGACACGGCAGCACAAGCAAGGGTCGACAGAGTGCGACAAAGCAGAAGGGAACATCGGCAGTCCCCAGAGCTAAACGACGAGGATATGTGTGGGTTGCCATGCTTCACAAGGAGAGTTCGAAAAACTCGAGTCCCTTCGGGATTCAAGTTACCTGATAACTTCAAAAAATTCGACGGCCTTCAGGATCCAGAGGATTGGCTAGTTGATTATCTCGAGACGGTGAAACTCACAGGAGGAACCAGAGCAACAGCTATGCAAAGCATCCAGGTGCATCTGAGTGGAGCCGCACGATCTTGGATAAAGAAACTTCCTCCAGGATCTATCGACAGCTGGGACAGCTTCGAGGACGTGTTCGTCAAGAACTTCCGGTCCACATGTAAAAAACCTGCGTCATTAGAGGAGCTGAGAGCGTGCCGACAAAAGCCAGATGAGCCAATGAGAAAATATATCCAAAGGTGGAATATCATCAAAAACTCTGCAGAAAATATATCTGACGAGAGAGCAATAGATGCGTTTGTCGCAGGGATCAGGCGTGGAGATTTTGTCGAGGATTTGGGGAGGACCAATCCAAAGACAGTATCCATGTTAATGGAAATAGCAAACAGATGGGCAGATGGAGAAGATGCTGTTCACAACAAACGACATAGATCGCCAGAGGAAGACCGCGGTCGAAATTATCAACCAAGGCGACGATTTCCTCGGCAGTATTCGAGCTATGATGCTCTAGGACAAATCTCGGCTGGTTTCCGAGCGAGCACAGGAGGAAACAACAGAGATGAGTACCAGAGAAGCAATGAGCAACGAGGCGACAATAGAGATGACTCTCGAAACAATAGGAAAAATAGCGGGCCAAGGTTCCAGAGGCCTTTCGTGTCTCCCGAAGAGATGATGAATGGGCCGTGCCAGATGCACTTTTTCCTCGACAGCAACGGAAAAAGACAGTCAGGACATCTGCAGAAGGATTGTCGCAATTTCCAGGCAATGCTAAGGTATGCAGGGCATGCTAATGCTCAGGCAGCACAGAGAAATCCTCGAGAACCCAGGAGTGAGATTCACTTGCCACCTCCTCCCGCGATTACGGACGACAATCGACATCAGCTCAGAATAGCGGCAGCACCTCCACCACCGCCTTACGTTGATCCTAACTCTAACGGAGTGGTCTCGATGATTCAGAAGGGAAGGCCATCCAATAGAGCTCAGAAAGTAATCTCGCGACAAGTGTTCATGGCAGAAAAAATGCCTTCACCAACAGTCGAGTATCTTAATTGGTCAGGGCAAGACATCGGCTTCACCATAGCGGATCATCCACAGCAAGTTCCTCGACCAGGGCAGTCAGCACTCATACTACCAGCGGCCATCGCAGGATTTGACGTATCTCGCGTGTTTATAGATGGCGGCAGCAGCTTAAACCTTATGTACGCAGATACATTAAGGAAGATGAACATATCCCTAGCAAACCTGAAGCCAACAGACACGAGATTCCACGGTATCACACCAGAAGCCAAGCTATCCGCCGGGAAGATTAATCTCGACGTTCAGTTTGGGACCCGAGAAAATTACAGAATCGAGAAGTTGGAGTTTGAAGTCGTAGATTTCCCGTCACAGTACCACGCTCTGTTGGGACGACCAGCATATGCTAGATTTATGGCGGTACCACATTACACGTACCTGTTGTGGAGGATGCCTGGACCTAAGGGACCAATCACAGTTAAAGGAAGCTTCGCCCTAGCCGATAAATGTGATAAGGATTTTCATCGAATATCAGAAACTTTCAGGATGCAAGCTGAGTATTTGGCGTCAAGGCTCATGACTGACTACGACGTGCTGCCAGACGTTGGAAGGCCAAATAAAGAATCAACTTTCAATACTGAGAAAAATTCTAAGGAGGTGCAGATTCACCCGACAGACCCGAAAAAGACGACGTCCATTGCAAATGACATGGACCTCGCATAGGAAAGCGCGCTCGTCGAGTTCCTCCGTGAGAACTGGAAAATCTTCGCATGGTGTCCAGCTGACATGCCAGGAGTACCCAGGGAACTTGCCGAGCACCACCTAAACTTGGATCCACTAGCGAGACCAATCAAACAACCATTGCGACGTTTTTCGGAACCAAATCGCAAGGCTATGCTGTCAGAAATTGATCGACTAAGAGAAGCTGGTTTTATCAAGGAGCTGCACACAGAGGCCACATGGGTAGCAAATCTAGTGTTGGTGCCGAAGAAAAACACTAAGGTCCTTCGCATGTGCGTCGACTTTACGTGTCTCAATAAACATTGTCCAAAGGATCACTTTCCCCTCCCGAGGATCGACCAAATTATCGACTCCACGGCAGGATGTGAACGTCTTTCCTTTTTGGACGCATATTCTGGTTATAACCAGATCAGGTTAAAAGAAGAAGATGAAGTAAAAACAGCGTTCATCACACCTTACGGCGTGTTTTGCTACAGAACAATGCCCTTTGGTCTGAAAAACGCGGGAGCAACATATCAGAGGATGATGCAGAAGTGTTTGGCGACACAGATTGGGAAAAATGTGCAAGTGTACATCGACGATGTCGTCATAACGTCAAAAAAGGGGGCGACGCTGATCGAGGATCTCAAGGAAACCTTCGACAACCTCGACAAATTCTGCCTCAAGCTGAACCCGACGAAGTGCTCCTTCGGCGTCCCAGCAGGACAACTTCTTGGGTTTCTAGTTTCAGCAAGAGGGATTGAAGCAAATCCCGACAAAATATAAGCTATCGTAACAATGAGGAAGCCAACAAAGTTGAAAGAAATACAACAATTAACTGGGCGAGTCGCAGCCTTAAGCAGATTCGTCGCCAGGCTGGGAGAAAAAGCGTTACCGTTCTACGCTTTAATAAAGCAAGGGGAGAAATTCCAGTGGAACGAAGAAGCAGATAGAGCTTTCGAGGATCTGAAACGCACAATCTCGACACCACCAATCTTGGTGGCGCCGAAGGAAAAGGAACCTCTCCTGCTGTACATTGCAGCTACACCCCAGGTGGTTAGCACGGTGCTAGTCGTCGAGAGAGAAGAAGAAGGGAAACTCCATGGAGTGCAAAGGCCGGTATATTTCATCAGTGAAGTTTTATCGCCTTCCAAACAGCGGTACCCGCAGTATCAGAAACTAGCATATGGAGTGATTACAACGGCAAGAAAGTTGCGCCACTATTTTTCGGCACACCCGATAATAGTAGTCAATGAAGCACCTCTCTCAAATATACTGAACAGTCCAGAAGCTACAGGGCGTGTCTCCCTTTGGGGAATAGAACTTTCCCCTCGGGACATCACGTATGAAAAAAGAAAAGCAATCAAGTCGCAAGTTTTGCCAGATTTCATTGCAGAGTGGATGGAGCTGCAAAACACAGGACCCCCAGATTTGTCGAGAACTTGGACCATGAACTTTGATGGATCCAAGAGAGTAGAAGGAGCTGGCGCAGGAGTAATACTTATATCACCCGAAGGCGACAAGTTAAAATATGTCCTACGGATGACGTTCCCAAACGCATCCAACAATGAAGCAGAATACGAAGCCCTCATACACGGGATGAAGATGGCAAAAGCTTGCGGTGCAACTCGACTAAAAATCTTTGGCGACTCACAATTGGTGGCTCAGCAAGTTATGAACCAATGTGATGCAGTCAATGACAGCATGATAGCATACAAGGAGGTGTACAACGAGCTTGAGAAGCTGTTTGATGGATGCGAGGTAAATCACATCAGTAGGTTGAGCAATGATGAAGCCGACGTTCTCGCAAACATCGGGTCGCAGTGCCTTCCAATCCCGCCAGGTGTATTTTGGGAAGAAATAGCGGAGAGATCCACAAAATCGAAGAAGGCGCAGAAAAAAGCAAAGGAAGAAAAAACTTCGGCGCCCCTCAAAGAGGCCGTAGAGGATGAAGAAGACCAAGAACTTGTGATGATGGTAGAAGTCTCTTGGATGCAAGCGTACATATCGTATATCCTTCGGAAAGAAATACCCGACGACCCAGTTGTGGCAAGGCGAATTATTCGGCGATCCAAAGCTTTCACAGTGGTCAAAAGGGAGTTATACAAGCGAAGTATTTCAGGCGTCCTGCAAAGGTGTGTCACACCCGAAGAAGGAAGTATAATCCTAAAAGATGTGCATGAAGGAATATGTGGTCACCACGCGAGCAGCCGAGCTATTGCGGCCAAGGTTTTTCGGGCAGGATTTTACTGGTTGACAGCAATAGAGGATGCCAAAGAGATAGTGCGAACCTGCGATGCGTGCCAAAGATTCGCCGCAAGACCTCACTCTCCAGCGGCAGAGTTGATGCCAATACCATTGTCATGGCCGTTTGCCCAATGGGGACTCGATATGGTGGGAAAATTACATAAAGCTTCGCCAGGAGGATACGAGTACATGTTGGTTGCTGTCGATAAGTTCACCAAGTGGATAGAAGCAAAGCCGATAAATTCACCAGATGGAGAATCAGCAGTCAAATTCGTAAAGAGCATCGTTTTCCGGTTTGGGGTACCTCACAGCATCGTCACAGACAATGGCAGCAACTTTACGTCCAAAGAATTCAAGGAGTACTGCGCAGAAGTAGGCATTAAATTGCACTTTGCATCAGTTGGGCACCCGCAAACCAATGGCCAAGTCGAGAAAGCCAACGGCATCATCTGCAACGGTATCAAAAAACGCTTGCTAGGACCGCTTGAAAAAGCTCGACATACCTGGCCAGAAGAACTGCCGAGTGTTTTGTGGAGCATCCGAACAACACCAAATACGGCGACACAAGAAACTCCGTTTTTCCTCGTCCACAGAGCCGAAGCAGTACTACCAATTGAGATAGAGCATGATTCTCCAAGAGTGACAGAGTATGACGAGGAAACTTCAAGAAAGGCTTTGGAGGACGACGTAGATGCACTCGATGAAGCTCGAGATGAAGTACTTTCACGAGTCACCAAATACCAGCAGGACCTCAAAAACTACCACAGTCGACGGTTAAGGCCAAGATCTTTCCAGGTCGGAGATTTGGACTTACGGTTAAATCAAAAAAGTACTGAAAAGCTCGAGTCGCCATGGCTAGGCCCTTACATCGTCACAGAAGTAATCGAAGGAGGTGCATATAGGATCAAGGACAAGAAGACAGGGGCTCCCGAGAAAAACCCCTGGAACGTGGCGCAGCTTAGGCGGTTCTACGCTTAAGAGTCGAAATATAGTCCTCCTCTGTAAAAATACAATGTACTGAAACGCCCGCGAGTTTTCAGACGCACTCTTTTCCTTTTCGGGGCACCGAGTGGGGCCGGAAAGGTTTTTAATGAGGTGGGCTCACGGTGCTGCAATATAATAAAGATAGTGGAGATATACTTCTTATTCTTCGACACGCTCGGGGGCTCAACGCCTTCATGTTACAAAATACACACAATATAGATAAATTAGACTTACCGAAATATTTCGCCTTGGTACAAGAATACCTCGCCAAATAGAACATCGGGAGCTAACAACTATAAATATAGTGTACTCGTCAAAATTTTACTGCTTTGGTCTGAAAACCTCGCAACAAAAATATAGAACGTCACTACCAAGACACTCGGGGGCTTTCACCCATCGACAGCAAAATATATATATTTCCTTGTAACAAAAGAAAAATCTTCGGGATAACAAAACAGTACAAACTTCAGCCAAAGGCTCGGGGGCTTGATGATCAAAAATAGAAACAATACATATTTTCAGAGTTGATAGCTTTACAATATAGATCATGTTTACAAATACACAAAGACATATCAATGGTGAAACTACAGCAAGAAAAAGGAGAAAACCCTCAATGGATACCTAGCACATGGTCTATGGTTATTCGCTCATTGGAAGGACGAGTACTATGCTCGGCATAGCTACCCTTCACAAAGAACTCAGCATCCATCCGAAGAAGTTCATCCATCATATCTTCGGCTACAGGAGTCACCAGATCATCAATCTTGCCCATGTTTCTCTTTTTCTTCGACATCTTGGCCAGGCACGTGGGAACAATTTGATTCATGTTCAATTTTGGATAGCAAATCTTTATCATCATCATAGCAAATCTTGCGCCAGCAGAGAGTTGAGCCCGCACAAAGCCATGGATTCGAGGAGCATCTCGAAATTTTTCCATTAAAGCAGGAAGAGTTTCTGGAATCTTGTTGCGAGGGAACATGGTTCCATAAACTAAAAATAAAGTCTTCGTACAGAAGTCAAGGAAGTCACGGACCTGAGCCGCGCGATCTTGGAATCTGACAATTTGGCGGGTACGCTCAGGAGTAACCCAAAAGTTAGAACCATGTTGTGCAGCCAGTCTGAGCGGAACATTGGCTCGAGCTTCAACACGTTGATCTTCGGCAGCAGTATCCAAAAATGAGCCTGGTACAGCAAACAAATTGTCAAGGAAGGAAAAATAGCAAAAACAACATCCAGCATGGTTATGAACAGGAAACATACCTGTCATGTCCAGGCTGGCGTCAGTCATTAGCTGTAGCATATAATTTTCTCGAGAAGAAGCTTCGGTAGCCTCAGCAACAGCAGCATCCTTTGCAGCAATGGCTTCTTTTGCCTGTTGAAGAACAATTTTCTCTCTCTCGGATGCTTGTCGAGATTGTTCCATCATCGCAAGAGTTTGTTTCTTCATGGATTGGAGTTGTTGGCGCAGTTCTTGCAAATCTTGCGACAAGTGTTGTCTTGAAGAACCTCCGATGAGGTTATCATTGACTAGTGTTTTCTTCGAGAAGGAGGAAGCAGGAGAAGTATCGGTAGAATGAGGATTGGCAGAGTAGTTATCAAATGTCAACTGGAAAAGAAAATTCAAATATCAAAGGATTGCACAAGACAGAATTCCATTGATCTTCAAGAAATTTACATGGATATTACAGAAGGAGTTCTTCAAAAGGACTACTACGATAATTGTCGCCAAAGCTAATATGGTGACAATAGCTAAAGAAACAGAAAAAATAAAAAGAAGGGGCATTCAACTAGACCTCCGGCTTTGATGAGCTAGGAGTTGAAGATGGCTTGATCCCGAGATAGGCCAGGATTTTCTTCGTGTTGGGCTTTGCTGCCTTGATCAACGATCGCCATTTTGTTTGCTCTATCTGTTCTGTGTCGCCTACTTTCGCCCAGTTGATAGTTTGTTGGCTGTCGGCAACCAAGGCGACAGTATTTTCGACAGCAATCTTCATGTTTTCTTGACGCATCTTCAGTCCAAGATCCTCTGGTGGGTTGAAGTCCTTGGCAAGAGCAAGGAAAGTCTTGGGTTCCTCTTTCTTCGGGAAGAAGTAGGGGAACAGCCGCAACAATCCTGAGTCAGCATGTCCAATGCCTTCGCGAGCTTCGGTTCCATGAAACTCAAGGATAGAGAGTGCGTCAAGAAGAGGATCGTTGTCGGGATCTTCAAGCTCAAATTCTTGGTTTGTTTTACCTGTCGCAGAAAGTATATGTTGGTCGACAGCAAGTAAAGAAAAACAAGTCTAAGAAAAATAGAATAGATCGACAAAATTACCGACAAAACGCTGATTCTGCGTGTTCAAACGCTTGATGATCGCCTTTTCACGAGTAGCCTGTGCGGCTTTGTGCTCGTTCAAAGCAGTTTCGGCATCATCAAGTCTTTTTTGCAGATCTTCGACACCAGCAGCTTCTGCCTTGGCCTTATCAGCCTCCGCTGTAGCTTTGCTAGCATCAAGTTCAGCCTTCTTGCGAGCCGCTTCACTTTGCTCCAATTTCTGAGCAAGCGTGTCGACAAGCTTGTTGGCCTCCGCAAGTTTTTCTGCCAAAATAGTTAAGAATCGTCAAAATTGCGACAAAACAGAAGCAAGAAGTTATAAACAAGGGCCAGCAAAGAATTATTACCTTCAGTCTTGCTGGCATATTCACGGTACCCAATGAATTGGGCACCGATGCGCACAAGCTCTTTGATCATAGGCTGTCAAAGAAGGACAAAGAAATAAAATGTCGGTATGGGAAAATTATGATAGCATAAAGAAGCAAACAGAGGAAATATAGACAGTGACAAGAAAATTAAGAACTTACATCATCCAAGAGAGGGCTAGAGGAGCTACCCAATTGGAGGGTAGGCTCCGGGATTGTTTCAACCCTTGTCCTTTTTCGTGAAGGGACAAGAGGGCTTGAAGGAGGAGTAGGAGCGCCGACGTTTTGTTGAGGAGGCGAGGATTCCTCTCCTTCGACTGGCGTCTCCGAAACAACCAGAGTATGTGACGTACTCATTCGAGCAGCCACATCAACAGCTGGTACTTCTTCCTCATCATCACTGCGATTAAACGTCGGCAGCATAAAAAGTAAGATAGACAAAAATCCTCGAGTACAAAATAAAGTGAAATAAAGGTAACTTACGAGCTGATGAGGGACTCAAGGTATGGATCATAAGCTGCCTTCTGGCGTGAAGGAACAACTTCTTCGGCTTTGGAGGTGCCGGAATCTTCGACATCGTCCCTCTTCCTTTTGTTCCTTGGAGAAACAGCAGGAGGAGGAGATTGTGCCGATGCAGTACCTTCAGAAGATCCCGCAGATTTTTGAGAATCTACGGGTTCATTCACAAATGAGGGGGCATCTTGGTTGTCATCGGTGACAACGGCCCTTTCTTCGACTTCTCCACCTTCAGGAAGGGGAGGAAGCGAGACAAGATTTGGATGGTTCTATATAAAAAACAGGGGAAGATGTCAAAAAAGGAGTTACAAAAAAGATAGCAAGGCAATAACAAATCAATCGACAAAGTTTACCTGAGGAAGCGCATTGGTGGCGCTGTACGGTTTTACACGACAAGAAGAAGGGACAGGATCTTTTTTGCTGAGGGAGGAGATTTTTCGGACAAGCTTCTCTAAGTCCTTGACCTCTAAATCCGCCGACAACCGATCTGCGTCCTTGTCGCCAGCATACTTCCAGAGAGGGAATTTGCGAGCCTGAAGAGGCTGCACTCTGGTTCTAAGAAAGTACGCTATGATTTGAATACCTGACAGTTCCTTGCCGCGAGTATTCTGCAACTCATGGATCCGAGTGATCAGGGCTTCTGTCGATATTTTTTCTTCCTCGGTAGCCTCTGCATCCCAGGAGCTGCGGCGAAGGATTTTCTCGGCACCATCGAAAGGAGGGATGTTGTCTTCAGCACATCCATGGTTCTCCTCCTGAATGTACAACCACTTCTTGCGCCACCCTTGAACTGAGTCAGGGAGTTTGACGTTGAAGTAATCAACTGTGGGGCGAACGGAAATAACAACGCCGCCTATATTGTAGGCGACATTGGGAGAGCCATTACGGCGACAAAAGAAAATGCGCTTCCATAGCGCCCAGTTAGGCTGGACGCCAAGGAAGGCCTCGCAGAGGGTGATGAAAATGGAGATATGGAGGATGGAATTGGGCGTAAGGTGGTGAAGTTGCAGACCATAAACGAAAAGTAGTCCACGAAGGAAAGGATGAATGGGGGCGGAAAGACCGCGGATGAGATGGTCGACGAAACTTACCCGATACCCCATTGGAGGGGTTGGGTAGCTCTCTTCACTAGGGAAGCACAGTGCTTTGGGCTTCTTGCTGATCCCCAGCTTCTTCAAAAGATTGATGTCCTGGGTGGAAATTTTGGACCTTTCCCACTCCGCGCTTCCCAGATCCACAGCAGCCATTGACGACTCCGGCGTGTTGTGCTTGGTCAATCGACGAGGTGGCATCAACAATGGCGCAGGAATGCAGCTTGAAGAGGATGAGCTCAGGGAATTGTGGGGCACAGGAGGAAGTTGTGCAGAGGAAAGCAGGGGAACGGCGCGAGCGGAAGTGCTCGAGGAAGAAGAAGGGGATCTTATATAGAGGTGCGGTGAAGCGGCAGACCGTTGGATGAAAAATGTGTGCGGCAGATGATAACTACGTGGAAACAGGGGTAAAAAAGTACTTTACACAGGAGAAGTTATGGTACGTGCGCCAGGAAAAGCGGAGGACGTGTGTCCCCCACCTGCACGACGTGTCAAGATAATGGATAATTTGGGCCCGCAAGGCAGCGGGAGAAAAATTCTCGTGATTTTCGGACTCGCAATCGTGGCTATCGTCAGCAATAACGTCACCTTGGCAGAAGGAAAATTTCGCCTCAACAACTTCATAAAAAGGCGATATGGAAAATATTGATGAGCCTTTGATCAAATACAAGTTTTTGGTCAAATGCTCGGGGGCTACTTTGAAAAAATGAAAAGATCAAGAAAGACAAAATAGAAATGGCGAGAGTCTATGATCAAATACAAATATTTGCTCATAGCCTCGGGGGCTACTCCCATCGGGAGCGCTGTTCGCGCACCCGAGAAATTGTAAAACTTCGGGAAAGAAAGAAAATATAGCGGCATAAGGCGTGGAGCCTACAACCAAGCACAAGTCCTTGGTTGTAGCCTCGGGGGCTACTCCCATCGGGAACGCTGCTCGCGTGCCCGATGAAAGCATCAAAAAAAAAAGAAAGAAAGAAAGAAACAGAAAAAGAAAGATAGAAGAGCAAAAGAGTATATTTTGAGTTATAAATAACTCAGCATATACTCCCATCGGGAGAGCAATATAAGTCATCCGTTGACTCAATAAAATGTGCCATTCCAACAGCCGAATAAGCACTCGACAATATATTCTCAGAACGCCAAAGTTGCGGTCAATTTCTGAATGCCGCAAAACTTTGCGAAGGTAAGACCCCAGATCCGTTCTATGTGGCGTGGCGCCGTCTCTGACGTCGGTTTGCTACTTTTAACCGTATCAACAGATACGAAGAAAAATCCTAACGGACGCGTTAGGTACCCGATAAATATGACTGGGACTCGACAGAATGGTAAGACCTTAAGCGGCACCTGTCGAAGTTTACACCAGTATCCCGAGATCATGTCCAGGGACGTGATCTTGAAGTAGGTTTTTGCGGATTGCCACTAGAGCAGTTAACTAGTACCTGATCCGTCAGATGAACTAGCCCCAATTACCATTATCCCTGTACAATATAGAAACTTATATAAAGAAATATAGAAAGGTTTTAAGTTGTCGAGTAAAAATAAACAGTGGAGATTTTCCCTGACTCTACGATTCAAGCGAAATCTCGGGGGCTACTGACATAGGCATCCCCAATGGGCCTGCCGAAGATAGTACCCGGGATTTACTGAAGGCCCACTACCCGAAGAATAAGAAGATTCGGAAGCCCAAGATATTGTTAAGAAAAGTTAGAGTTGTAATAGGAAGCATTATTTGTAATCTTGCGGGATGAGTTAGAAACCTTCCCGGACTCTGTAACTTGTGCAACACGAATCCCTCGGCTCCGCCTCCTATATAAGGGGGAGTCGAGGGACAAAGAAGGCATCGAATCATTGTCTCTCAAACCCTAGTTTTCATAATCGTCGAGTACTTTTCGGCTGAAACCTTCGAGATCTACTTGCCCTCTACTTCCAACTAAACCCTAGTCTACAACCCGTAGGCATTGACAAGTTAATACCTTGTCAGGCGTTGATTTCGTCTGATTCCGAGAATATTTCCTTACTAGGATTTCGGAAACCAAAAACCGCAGAAAACAGGAACTGGCACTTCGGCATCTCGTCAATAGGTTAGTTCCAGAAAACGCATAAAATCATCATAAAGTGTGAACAAAACATGTAGGTATTGTCATAAAACAAGCATGGAACATAAGAAATTATCGATACGTCGGAGACGTATCAGCATCCCCAAGCTTAGTTCCTACTCGTCCCAAGTAGGTAAACGATAACAAGGATAATTTCTGAAGTGACATGCTACCAACATGATCTTAATCATACTATTGTAAATCATATGAGATGAATGCAGCGATTCAAGACAATATAAATGCAATGAGTAAACAATTGAATCATATAGCAAAGACTTTTCATGAATAGTACTTTCAAGACAAGCATCAATAAGTCTTGCATAAGAGTTAACTCATAAAGCAATAAATTCATAGTAGAGGCATTGAAGCAACACAAAGGAAGATTAAGTTTCGGCGGTTGCTTTCAACTTGTAACATGTATATCTCATGGATAGTTTTCAATGCAAAGCAATATAACAAGTGCAATAAGCAAGCATGTAAGAATCAATGCACAGTTAACACAAGTGTTTGCTTCTAAGATAGAGAGAAATAGGTGAACTGACTCAACATAAAAGTAAAAGAATGGCCCTTCGCAGAGGGAAGCATTGATTGCTATATTTGTGCTAGAGCTTTGGTTTTGAAAACAAGAAACAATTTTGTCAACGGTAGTAATAAAGCATATGCATCATGTAAATTATATCCTACAAGTTGCAAGCCTCATGCATAGTATACTAATAGTGCCCCCACCTTGTCCTAATTAGCTCGGATTACCTGGATTATCATCGCAATACATATGTTTTAACCAAGTGTCACAAAGGGGTACCTCTATGCCGCCTGTACAAAGGTCTAAGGAGAAAGCTTGCATTGGATTTCTCGCTTTTGATTATTCTCAACTTAGACATCCATACCGGGACAACATAGACAACAGATAATGGACTCCTCTTTAATATTTAAGCATTTAGCAACAATTAATGTTCTCATATGAGATTGAGGATATTTGTCCAAAACTGAAACTTCCACCATGAATCATGGCTTTAGTTAGCGGCCCAATGTTCTTCTCTAACAGTATGCATGCTCTAACCATTCAACTCATGGTAAATCGCCCTTACTTCAGACAAGACAGACATGCATAGCAACTCACATGATATTCAACAAGGTGTTGATGGCGTCCCCAGGAACATGGTTATCGCACAACAAGCAACTTAATAAGAGATAAAGTGCATAAGTACATATTCAATACCACAATAGTTTTTAGGCTACTTGTCCCATGAGCTATGTATTGTAAAGATAAAGAATGGAAATTTTAAAGGTAGCACTCAAGAAATTTACTTTGGAATGGCGGAGAAATACCATGTAGTAGGTAGGTACGGTGGACACAAGTGGCATAGTGTTTGGCTCAAGGATTTGGATGCATGAGAAGTATTTCCTCTCGATACAAGGTTTAGGCTAGCAAGGTTGTTTGAAGCAAACACAAGTATGAACCGGTACAGCAAAACTTACATAAGAACACATTGCAAGCATTATAAGACTATACATTGTCTTCCTTGTTGTTCAAACACTTTACTAGAAAATATCTAGACCTTAGAGAGACCAATCATGCAAACCAAATTTTAGCAAGCTCTATGTATTTCTTCACTAATAGGTGCAAAGCATATGATGCAAGAGCTTAAACATGAGCACAACAATTGCCAAGTATCAAGTTATTCAATATATCATACCAATTACTACATGTAGCATTTCCCGTTTCCAACCATATAACAATTAACGAAGCAGTTTCAACCTTCGCCATGAACATTAAAAGCTAAGAACACATGTGTTCATATGAACCAGCGGAGCGTGTATCTCTCCCACACAAGCGTATTCAAACAAAAACAAAAAAAAAACAAACAGACACTCCAAGTAAAGTACATAAGATGTGACCGAATAAAAATATAGTTTCAAGAGAAGGAACCTGATAATTTGTCGATGAAGAAGGGGATGCCTTGGGCATCCCCAAGCTTAGATGCTTGAGTCTTCTTGAAATATGCAGGGATGAACCACCGGGGCATCCCCAAGCTTAGACTTTTCACTCTTCTTGATCGTAGTATATCATCCTCCTCTCTTGACCCTTGAAAACTTCCTCCACACCAAACTCAAAACAACTCATTAGAGGGTTAGTGCATAATCAAAAACTCACATGTTCAGAGGTGACACAATCATTCTTAACACTTCTGGACATTGCCCAAAGCTACTGGAAGTTAATGGAACAAAGAAATCCATCCCACACAGCAAAAGAGGCAATGCGAAATAAAAGGCAGAATCTGTCAAAAAAGAACAGTCCGTAAAGACGAATTTTAAAGAGGCACCAGACTTGCTCAAATGAAAATGCTCAAATTGAATGAAAGTTGCGTACATATCTGAGGATCACACACAAAAATTGGCCGATTTTTCTGAGTTACCTACAGAGAACTCTGCCCAAATTCGTGACAGACAGAAATCTGTTTCTGCGCAGTAATCCAAATCTAGTATCAACCTTTCTATCAAAGACTTTACTTGGCACAACAATGCAACAAAACTAAGATAAGGAGAGGTTTCTACAGTAGTAACAACTTCCAAGACACAAATATAAAACAAAGGTACTGTAGCAAAATAAACACATGGGTTATCTCCCAAGAAGTTCTTTCTTTATAGCCATTAAGATGGGCTCAGCTGTTTTAATGATGCACTCGCAAGAAATAGTATTTGAAGCAAAAGAGAGCATCAAGAGGCAAATTCAAAACAAATTTAAGCCTAACATGCTTCCTATGAAAAGGAATCTTGTACACAAATGAATTCATGAAGAACAAAGTGACAAGCATAAGAGGACAAAACACGAGTAACTTCAAGATTCTCAACATAAAGAGGGGAAACTTAATATTATTAAGATGCATATAACCATGTTTCCCTCTCTCATAATAACTTTCAGTAGCATCATTGATGAAATCCACAATATACCCATCGCATAAAACATTCTTATCATGGTTCATATGCATATAAGTATCATTATTTTTGGCATAAGAAGAGTTCTTCTCATTAATAGTAATTGGAGCAGGATTATTATCAAGAATTTGAACATGGTAAACAAGTTGCATATTAAGGGAATTGTTTTTGGCAATCCAATCATAACTATGACAAGTTTCATAAGGATAGTTATAACCTATATCATAGCATTCTTTATAATAATCATTAGAGGTCGGAGGCACAGTGTCATCATAAGAAATAGAATAGTTATCTTTCACAGTCGGTTTATCTCTGACCATACCATCATTGTTATTAGAAGGAGATGTATCAAACACATAATGATCAGTAGCAAAAGTATTTTCAAACACCTCTTCCCCAAGCTTAGAGCTTTCTATATCATTATGGGAGGAAGCATGGATAGCACTGATACTATGGCAATTATTATCATCAACATTTTCAGAATTAGTTTCCCAGAGATTTGCAATATCAAAAGTAGTGTGCTCTTTCAAATCATGATCACTAATGTATGTAAAGGGCATAGGAAGATCATTGTATTCAGATTCATTATCATAATATGAAGGAGATATGCCCTAGAGGCAATAATAAAGTGGTTATTATTTATATCTTTATGTTTATGATAAATGTTTATATATCATGCTAGAATTGTATTAACCGAAACATTAGTACATGTGTGATATGTAGACAAACAAGAAGTCCCTAGTATGCCTCTTAAACTAGCTTGTTGATTAATGGATGATTAGTTTCATAATCATGAACATTGGATGTTATTAATAACAAGGTTATGTCATTGTGTGAATGATATAATGGACGCACCCAATTAAGCGTAGCATAAGATCTCGTCATTAAGTTATTTGCTATAAGCTTTCGATACATAGTTACCTAGTCCTTATGACCATGAGATCATGTAAATCACTTATACCGGAAAGGTACTTTGATTACACCAAACACCACTGCGTAAATGGGTGGCTATAAAGGTGGGATTAAGTATCCGGAAAGTATGAGTTGAGGCATATGGATCAACAGTGGGATTTGTCCATCCCGATGACGGATAGATATACTCTGGGCCCTCTCGGTGGAATGTCGTCTAATGTCTTGCAAGCATATGAATGAGTTCATAAGAGACCACATACCACGGTACGAGTAAAGAGTACTTGTCAGGAGACGAGGTTGAACAAGGTATAGAGTGATACCGAAGATCAAACCTCGGACAAGTAAAATATCGCGAGACAAAGGGAATTGGTAATATATGTGTATGGTTCATTCGATCACTAAAGTCATCGTTGAATATGTGGGAGCCATTATGGATCTCAAGATCCCGCTATTGGTTATTGGTCGGAGTGAGTACTCAACCATGTCCGCATAGTTCTCGAACCGTAGGGTGACACACTTAAAGTTGGATGTTGAAATGGTAGCACTTGAATTATGGAATGGAGTTCGAATATTTGTTCGGAGTCCCGGATGAGATCCCGGACATCACGAGGAGTTCCGGAATGGTCCGGAGAATAAGATTCATATATAGGATGTCATTTTATGTGAAATAAAATGTCGCGGAAGGTTCTATGGAAGGTTCTAGAAGGTTCTAGAAAAGTCCGGAAGAAACCACCAAGGAAGGTGGAGTCCACAAGGGACTCCACCTCCATGGCCGGCCAGCCCTAGTGGGGGTGGAGTCCCAAGTGGACTCCACCATAGGGGGCCGGCCACCCCCACATGGGAGGGTGGGAATCCCACCTTTGGGTGGGAGTCCCAGTTGGGCTAGGTTTGCCCCCTCCTATGGAAGGTTTTGGTTTCGGGTCTTATTCGATGTCTTGGACACCAACACTTGGGATCCAGCTAAATAAATAGGGGCCTCGGGAGGCGGCCGGCCACCCCAAGACCATAGCTTGTACGCCACCCTTGAGTGGCCGGCCACCCCCTCCCAAACCCTAGCTTTGCTCCTCCACTTCATATTTCCCGCGTAGCTTAGCGAAGCTCCACCGGACTTCTACACCGCCACCGACACCACGCCGTCGTGCTGTCGGATTCAAGAGGAGCTACTACTTCCGCTGCCCGCTGGAACGGGAAGGTGGACGTCGTCTTCATCAACAACCGAACGTGTGACCGAGTACGGAGGTGCTGCCCGTTCGTGGCGCCGGAACCGATCGTGATCAAGATCTTCTACGCGCTTTTGCAAGCGGCAAGTGATCGTCTACCGCAGCAACAAGAGCCTCATCTTGTAGGCTTTGGAATCTCTTCAAGGGTGAGACTCGATACCCCCTCGTTGCTACCGTCTTCTAGATTGCATCTTGGCTTGGATTGCGTGTTCGCGGTAGGAAATTTTTTGTTTTCTATGCAACGTTATCCTACAGTGGTATCAGAGCCGTGTCTATGCATAGATGGTTGCACGAGTAGAACACAATGGTTTGTGGGCGTTGATGCTCTTGTTATCTTTAGTTTGAGTACTTTGCATCTTTATGGCATAGTGGGATGAAGCGGCTCGGACTAACTTTACATGACCGCGTTCATGAGACTTGTTCCTCGTTCGACATGCAACTTGTATTGCATAAGAGGCTTTGCGGGTGTCTGTCTCTCCTACTATAGTAAAGATTCAATTTACTCTTCTATTGAAAACATTAGTATCAACGTTGTGGTTCATGTTCGTAGGTAGATTAGATCTCTCTCGAAAACCCTAAACCACGTAAAATATGCAAACCAAATTAGAGACGTCTAACTTGTTTTTGCAGGGTTTGGTGATGTGATATGGCCATAATGTGATGATGAATATGTATGAGATGATCATTATTGTATTGTGGCAACCGGCAGGAGCCTTATGGTTGTCTTTAAATTTCATGTTGAGTAGTATTTCAAAGTAGTTGTAATAGTTGCTACATGGAGGACAATCATGAAGACGGCGCCATTGACCTTGACGCTACGCCGACGATGATGGAGATCATGCCCGAAGATGATGGAGATCATATCCGTGCTTTGGAGATGAAGATCAAAGGCGCAAGAACAAAAGGGCCATATCATATCACATATGAACTGCATGTGATGTTAATCCTTTTTATGCATCTTATTTTGCTTAGATCGCGACGGTAGCATTATAAGATGATCCCTCACTAAAATCTCAAGATAATAAAGTGTTCATCCTTAGTAGCACCGTTGCCAAGTCTTGTCGTTTGAAGCACCTCGTGATGATCGGGTGTGATAGATTCAATAAGTACATATAACGGGTGCAAGACAGTTTTGCACATGCGGATACTAAGGTGGCCTTGACGAGCCTAGCATGTACGGACATGGTCTCGGAACACGTGATACCGAAAGGTAGAGCATGAATCATATGGTTGATATGATGAACACTTTGAGTGTTCGCCATTGAAATCACACCTTTTCTCGTGATGATCGGGTTTAGGTGCGGTGGATTTGGTTCGTGTGATCACTAAGACAATGCGAGGGATATTGTTTTGAGTGGGAGTTCACTTAGGTTTTTAATTATGTTGAATTAAAATTTGAACTCAATTTGTCATAAACTTAGTCTAAACTATTGCAAATATATGTTGTAGAGATGGCGTCCCCAATCAATTTTAATCGGTTCCTAGAGAAAGAGAAACTTAAGAGCAACGGTAGCAACTTCACCGATTGGTTCCGTCATGTGAGGATCTTCCTCTGCGGCGGAAATCTGCAATTTGTGCTTGATGCACCGCTAGGTGACCCTCTGTGAGAAGATGAATCCGATGAAGTAAAAGCTGTTTACGCGACTCGGAAAACTCGGTACTCTCAAGTTCGGTGTGCCATCCTGTGCAGTCTGGAATCCGATCTTCAAAAACGTTTTGAGCACCATGATCCTCATGAGTTGATGAATGAGCTGAAAGCTATATTCGAGACTCATGCGGCGATGGAATGCTATGAAGCATCGAAACATTTCTTCAGCTGTATGATGGAAGAAGGCAGCTCCGTTAGTGAGCACATGCTCGCCATGACCGGGCATGCGAAGAA
Source organism: Lolium perenne (assembly GCF_019359855.2). Taxonomy (NCBI): domain Eukaryota; kingdom Viridiplantae; phylum Streptophyta; class Magnoliopsida; order Poales; family Poaceae; genus Lolium; species Lolium perenne. Next base: position 126,950,331 of record NC_067248.2, read on the forward strand.
ACTCGGTGACTTGGGAATAGTGATTCCTAACAATTTGAGGGATTAATCGTGTCCTTCAATCACTTGCCACCAAGTTACAAGAACTTTGTGATGAACTACAATATGCGAACATGAACAAGGAGTTACCTGAACTTTTTGGCATGCTAAAAGCTGCTGAGATTGAGATCAAGAAAGAGCACCAAGTGTTGATGGTCAACAAGACCACCAGTTTCAAGAAACAGGGCAAGTCTAAGGGAAAATTCAAGAAGGGTGGCAAGAAAGCTGCCACGCCTCCTATGAAACCTAAGAACGGCCCTAAGCACGATCTTGAGTGCTATTGCGCAAGGAGAAGGGACAACTGGAAGCGTAATTGCTCCAAGTATCTGGCTGATGCGAAGAGCGGCCTTGTCAAGAAGAAGAAAGAAGGTATATTTGATATACATGTTATAGATGTTCATTTCATTGGTTCTCGTTCTAGTACTGGTATTTGATCTTGGTTCGGTTGCTCATATTTGTAACTCGAAAGCAGGGAACTAAAGAATAAACGACAAGCTGCTGAAAGATGAAGTGACGATGCGCGTTGGAAACGGATCCAAGGTCAATGTGATCGCAGTCGGCACACTTCCTCTACATCTACCTTCGGGATTAGTTTTAAGCCTAAATAATTGCTATTATGTACTGCGTTGAGCATGAACATTATATCTGGATCTTGTTTAATGCAAGACGGTTATTCATTCAAGTCTGAGAATAATGGTTGTTCTATTTTTATGAATAATATCTTTTATGGTCAAGCACCACAAAAGAATGGCTTATTTCTATTAGATCTCGATAGTAGTGATACGCATATACATAACATTGATGCTAAGCGAATTAAACTTAATGATAATTCTACTTATATGCGGCACTGTCGTCTTGGTCATATTGGAGTGAAACGCATGAAGAAACTCCATGCGATGGATTACTTGAATCACTTGACTTTGAGTCACTTGATAGATGCGAAGCATGTCTAATGGGTAAAATGACAAAGACTCCATTTTACGGTATGATGGAGCGAGCTCTTGACTTATTGGAAATCATACATACGAGATGTATGTGGACCAATGAGCGTAGCATCGCGCGGTGGTTATCGTTATGTTCTAACCTTCACGGATGATCTGAGTAGATATGGGTATATCTATTTCATGAAACATAAATCCGAAACTTTCGAGAAGTTTAAGGAATTTCAAAGTGAAGTAGAAAATCAACGTAACAAGAAGATCAAATTTCTACGATCTGATCGTGGAGGTGAATATCTGAGTTATGAGTTTGGCATGCATTTAAAGAAATGCGGAATACTTTCACAATTGACACCGCCGGGAACACCTCAACGAAACGGTGTGTCCGAACGTCGTAATCGAACTCTCTTAGATATGGTTCGTAGTATGATGTCTCTTACTGATTTACCGTTATCATTTTGGAGTTATGCATTAGAGACAGCCGCATTCACTTTAAATAGAGCACCATCAAAATCCGTAGAAACGACACCGTATGAATTATGGTTTAATATGAAACCTAAGCTGTCGTTCTGAAAGTTTGGGGTTGCGAAGCCTATGTAAAGAAGTTACAACCGGACAAGCTAGAACCCAAAGCGGAGAAATGCGTCTTCATAGGATACCCTAAGGAAACTATAGGGTACACTTTCTATCACAAATCCGAAGGCAAAATCTTTGTTGCTAAGAACGGAACCTTTCTTGAGAAAGAATTTCTCACTAAAGAAGTGACTGGAAGAAAAGTAGAACTCGATGAGATTGATGAATCTATACTCGTTGATCGAGTAGCGCGATGCGGAAGTTGTACCTGTACCGCCTACACCGGCAACGAGAGGAAGCTAATGATAATGATCATGAAACTTGAACGAGGAAACTACTGAACCTCGCAGATCGACAAGGGAACGTGCCACTCCTGATTGGTATGATCCTTGTCTAAATGTCATGATTGTAGATAACAATGATGAGGACCTGCGACGTATGAAGAAGCGATGATGAGCCCAGATTCCAACAAATGGCAAGAAGCCATGAAATCCGAAATGGGATCCATGTATGATAACAAAGTATGGACTTTGGTAGACTTACACGATAGCCGAAAGGCTGTCGAGAATAAATGGATCTTCAAGAGAAAAACAGATGCTGATGGTAATATTCTGTCTATAAAGCTCGACTTGTCGCAAAGGGTTTCCGACAAATTCAAGGAGTTGACTACGATGAGACTTTCTCACTGTAGCGAAGCTAAAATCTGTGAGGATTTTGTTAGCAATAGCTGCATTTTTTGATTATGAGATTTGGCAGATGGATGTCAAAACGGCGTTCCTTAATGGAGATATTGAGGAAGAGTTGTATATGGTACAACCCAAAGGTTTTGTCGATCCTAAAAATCTTGACAAAGTATGCAAACTTCAGCGTTCAATCTATGGGTGAAGCAAGCATCAAGAAGTTGGAACCGACGCTTTGATAAGGTGATCAAAGACTTCGGGTTTATACGATGTCATGGAGAGGCCTGTATTTACAAGAAAGTGAGTGGGAGCTCTGTAGCATTCCTGATATTATATGTAGATGACATATTATTGATCGGGAATGATATAGAACTATTAAGCAGTGTTAAGGGTTATTTGAATAATAGTTTTTCAATGAAAGACCTTGGTGAAGCATCGTATATATTAGGCATCAAGATTTATAGAGATAGATCAAGACGCCTAATAGGGCTATCACAGTACATATCTGGACAAGATTCTAAAGAAGTTTAGAATGGACGAAAGTAAGAAAGGGTTCTTACCTATGTTACCGGGCAAGGTATTGAGTAAAACTCAAGGACCGGCTACGGCAGAAGAAAGAGAAAGGATGTGTAACATCCCCTATGCCTCGGCAGTAGGATCTATCATGTATGCCATGCTATGTACTAGACCGGATATAGCACATGCTTTGTTAGTTTGACTAGCGAGATATCAAAGTGATCCGGGGAATGGAACCTTTGGACAGCGGTCAAGAATATCCTGAAGTACTTGAAAAGAACTAAGGATATGTTTCTTTGTTATGGAGGTGACCAAGAGCTCATTGTAAACGGTTACACCGATGCAAGTTGGAACAACGATCCTGATGACTCTAAGTCACAATCTGGGTACGTGTTTATATTGAATGGTGCTGCGATGGTGGGCAAGCTCGAAGCGGTGCACGGTGGCGAAGTCTTCAACGAGAATCGAGTACATAGCGGCTTGAGGCTTCATCGAAGCGGTATGGATGAAGAGGTTCATTGTAGAGCTCGGTGTGGTTCCTAGTGCATTGGACCCATTAATCATTTCTTGTGATAACATGGGTGCCATCGCCAATGCACAAGAGCCAAGGTCACACAAGAGGCTGAAGCATATCAAGCTGCGTTACCACTCGATTCGCGAGTACATCGAAGATGGAGAAGTAAAGATTTGCAAAGTACACCGATCTGAATGTAGCAGATCCGTTGACTAAAGCTCTCCCTAGGGCAAAGCATGACCAACACCCGAGAATGCCATGGGTGTTAGGTATATTACAATGTAATCTAGATTATTGACTCTAGTGCAAGTGGGAGGCTGAAGGAGATATGCCCTAGAGGCAATAATAAAGTGGTTATTATTTATATCTTTATGTTTATGATAAATGTTTATATATCATGCTAGAATTGTATTAACCGAAACATTAGTACATGTGTGATATGTAGACAAACAAGAAGTCCCTAGTATGCCTCTTAAACTAGCTTGTTGATTAATGGATGATTAGTTTCATAATCATGAACATTGGATGTTATTAATAACAAGGTTATGTCATTGTGTGAATGATATAATGGACACACCCAATTAAGCGTAGCATAAGATCTCGTCATTAAGTTATTTGCTATAAGCTTTCGATACATAGTTACCTAGTCCTTATGACCATGAGATCATGTAAATCACTTATACCGGAAAGGTACTTTGATTACACCAAACACCACTTGCGTAAATGGGTGGCTATAAAGGTGGGATTAAGTATCCGGAAAGTATGAGTTGAGGCATATGGATCAACAGTGGGATTTGTCCATCCCGATGACGGATAGATATACTCTGGGCCCTCTCGGTGGAATGTCGTCTAATGTCTTGCAAGCATATGACTGAGTTCATCAGAGACCACATACCACGGTACGAGTATAGAGTACTTGTCGGGAGACGAGGTTGTACTAGGGAGAGAGTGATACCGAAGTTCTCACCTCGGACAAGTAAAATATCGCGAGACAAAGGGAATTGGTAATATATGTGTATGGTTCATTCGATCACTAAAGTCATCGTTGAATATGTGGGAGCCATTATGGATCTCGGATCCCGCTATTGGTTATTGGTCGGAGTGAGTACTCAACCATGTCCGCATAGTTCTCGAACCGTAGGGTGACACACTTAAAGTTGGATGTTGAAATGGTAGCACTTGAATTATGGAATGGAGTTCGAATATTTGTTCGGAGTCCGGATGAGATCCCGGACATCACGAGGAGTTCGGAATGGTCCGGAGAATAAGATTCATATATAGGATGTCATTTTATGTGAAATAAAATGTCGCGGAAGGTTCTATGGAAGGTTCTAGAAGGTTCTAGAAAAGTCCGGAAGAAACCACCAAGGAAGGTGGAGTCCACAAGGGACTCCACCTCCATGGCCGGCCAGCCCTAGTGGGGGTGGAGTCCCAAGTGGACTCCACCATAGGGGGCGACCACCCCCACATGGGAGGTGGGAATCCCACCTTTGGGTGGGAGTCCTAGTTGGGCTAGGTTTGCCCCCTCCTATGGAAGGTTTTGGTTTCGGGTCTTATTCGAAGACTTGGACACCAACACTTGGGATCCACCTATATAATGAGGGGCCAAGGGAGGGGGCCGGCCACCCCAAGACCATAGCTTGGCCGCCCCCCTTGAGTGGCCGGCCACCCCCTCCCAAACCCTAGCTTTGCTCCTCCACTTCATATTTCCCGCGTAGCTTAGCGAAGCTCCGCCGGACTTCTACACCGCCACCGACACCACGCCGTCGTGCTGTCGGATTCAAGAGGAGCTACTACTTCCGCTGCCCGCTGGAACGGGAAGGTGGACGTCGTCTTCATCAACAACCGAACGTGTGACCGAGTACGGAGGTGCTGCCCGTTCGTGGCGCCGGAACCGATCGTGATCAAGATCTTCTACGCGCTTTTGCAAGCGGCAAGTGATCGTCTACCGCAGCAACAAGAGCCTCATCTTGTAGGCTTTGGAATCTCTTCAAGGGTGAGACTCGATACCCCCTCGTTGCTACCGTCTTCTAGATTGCATCTTGGCTTGGATTGCGTGTTCGCGGTAGGAAATTTTTTGTTTTCTATGCAACGTTATCCTACATAATAATCATTAGGAGCAACATACTTACGGTTACCTAGCGTTATCTCATTCATGCGGGGATATGTCGTTACCTTTTTCTCTTTATTCTCCTTCTTCTTCTTCTTCTTCTTCGTTCCCTTCTTCTTCTCTTCTTCCTTCTCCTCGTTCCCTTCTTTAGGAGGAAGAGGCTTGAAGGGTGGCTTGTCCGCATAACCTGTTTTACTTTCAGAAACAATAGAAGAAACTTGGGAGGATTCCTCCTTTTCATTAATTAGTTCAAAACACATAGCGGTCCTATCATATTTTGGCAAGGTGTCATCTTCTAAAATATTTTGTATGTAAGTATTTGTATGGCTATTATCAATGCAATAAGAAAAACACCCATGCAGGACATCATCAATATCAAGATCATTAATATCTAACAAAGAAATTTTCCTTGATAACTCTTCACACCGCAAAAATAAAGTGAGTTCATCATGCTGATTAGGAGTAATTTCATCATCGCAATACAAATTTGCAGCACTCATGGGGTTCAAATTATCATTGGAGGAGCATTGAAAATTAAAATGACCCACTCCATGGCAAAGTTCACAAATAAAAGGATAGAGGGCACAAACTTTTTTACCAAGATCATCTAGAGCCCTAGACCACTTTCTAGTTTTTCATTAATATGATGGATACAATATTCATCTTTGATTTGATTAATTCCACAGGGTCTATGCATTCCACAAAAATTAACATGCTTATAGGAAATAGCATTCTTAGGAGTTTGAGCATGCTTATTGCAATCATTAACAACAATTTCATTCTTCATGAAAGCCTCTTTTAAAGGTTCATGATACTTATCGAAATTCTTTTTAGGCAATTCAAAATGAGAGGCAAAGGCTTTATAAATATTTGCAGCAACTTGAGAGTCAAGACCATAAGTAGCGCTCATATTTCGAAATTTATCAGTATCCATAAAAGCTTCAATGCATTCATAATCATAATTTATACCTGACTCTTTACCTTTGTTGTTCTCCCATCCTTCAGCGTTCTCCTCAATCCGATCAAGAAGATCCCACCTAGCTTCAACCTCCTTGCTTGTGAAAGATCCCTCCGAACAGGCATCTAGATAGTCCTTGTCATGTCCTGAAAGCCTTGCATAAAAATTATTAATAATAACATTACGGGGAGCTCATGAATGGGACATTTGAGCATTAGTGACTTCAATCTCCCCCACGCTTGAGAAATACTCTCTCCATCACGAGGATAAAAGTTATAAATATAATTCCTATCAATATGCACTTCATGAGGAGGATAAAATTTAGAATAAAAGAGAGATACAATTTCCTCCCAACCAAGAGAATGACTATTCTTCAACAATTTATACCAATGCGCCGCTTTACCAGACAGCGAAACAGAGAATAGTTTCTTCCTCACTTCATCCATAGAGATACCTGCACACTTGAATAACCCGCATAATTCATGCAAAAACAGTAAATGATCTCCAGGATGGACAGTTCCATCCCCTTCATAGCGGTTATCCATAACACGTTCAATAATTTTCATGGGTATCTTGAAAGCAGTACTTGTAGTAGGTGGATTTAAAATATCACAAGCATCATTAGAGTTATCGCATATGGGAGATAAAGAATTATCAGAGCAAATTTTCTCCCCTAAAGATGGGAAGCTAAAAAGATCATAAAAACTAGCTTCCCCAAGCTTAGACTTCTCCATAGCATTAGTAGTGATTGCGTTCATACTAATAACATTGCTACTAGCATGCAAATGAGGTTCCATAGGTTCTTTAATTTTTGCATCACACAATTCATGTCTTAACTTAGGAAATAAATTAAAAAGCTCATAGTTGTTTTCCATTATGCCTTACTAGTGTAAAACAAGAAACAAAAAGATGCAATTGCAGGATCTAAAGGAAATAGCTTCGAGTACTTACAACGGCGGAAAATAGCTTAGTAGCCGAGATCCGGAGTGTAAGTACCTTTTACCTTTTCTCCCCGGCAACGGCGCCAGAAAGTGCTTGATGTCTACGGGTGCTTCTATTCTTGTAGACAGTGTTGGGCCTCCAAGAGCAGAGGTTTGTAGAACAGCAGCAAGTTTCCCTTAAGTGGATCACCCAAGGTTTATCGAACTCAGGGAGGAAGAGGTCAAAGATATCCCTCTCAAGCAACCCTGCGATCACAATGCAAGAAGTCTCTTGTGTCCCCAACACACCTAATACACTTGTCAGATGTATAGGTGCACTAGTTCGGCGAAGAGATAGTGAGATGCAAGTAATATGGATGAGTATGAGTGGTAATAGCAATCTGAATAAAATATGGCAGCGAGTAAACATGCAACAAAACAGTAAACAAACGGAGATTCGATGCTTGGAAGCAAGGCCTAGGGATCCTGCTTTCACTAGTGGACACTCTCAACAATGATCACATAATAGAACCACTCTACACCCTCTTGTTGGATGATGAACACCACTAATTGTGTAGGATTACACGAACCCTCAATGCCGGAGTTAACAAGCTCCACAATATTTGATATTCATGTTTAAATAACCTTAGAGTGCAAGATAGATCAACACAATTACACCGAGAACTAACATAGCATGCATGCTGTCACCATCACACTATGAAGGAGGCATAGATCACATCGATACTATCATAGCAATAATTAACTTCATAATCTACAAGAGATTACAATCATAACCTACGCCAAGTACTACACGATGTACACACTGTCACCATTACACCGTGGAGGAGGAATAGACTACTTTAATAACATCACTAGAGTAGCACATAGATGATATTCAACTAGATCACAAAGAGAGAGAGATGAACCACATAGCTACAGCGGAGCCCTCAGCCCCGGGGGTGAATTACTCCCTCCTCATCATGGAGACAGTGATGGCGGTGGAGACGGCGGTGGAGATGACTCCGGGGGCAATTCCCCATCCCGGCGGCGTGCCGGAACAGAGACTTCTATCCCCCGAATTGGAGTTTCGCGATGGCGGCGGCTCTGGAAGGTTTTCTCTTGTTTCGTCAATCGGTCTCGAAGTTTTAGGTCAGGGAGGCCTAAATAGGCGAAGAGGCGGAGTCGGAGGGGCCACGGGGGACCCACACACTAGGGGGGCGCGCCCCCCCTTGGCCGCGCCGCCCTGTGGGGTGGGGCCCCCCTGGCTCCCCTCTGGCCCTTCTTCGGTGCTCTGGAAGCTTCCGGGCAAAATAAGATATTGGGCGTTGATTTCGTCCGATTCCGAGAATATTTCCTTACTAGGATTTCTGAAACCAAAAACAGCAGAAAACAGGAACTAGCACTTCGGCATCTCGTCAATAGGTTAGTTCCGGAAAACGCATAAAATCATCATAAAGTGTGAACAAAACATGTAGGTATTATCATAAAACAAGCATGGAACATAAGAAATTATCGATACGTCGGAGACGTATCATGATCCACGACTCGTGGTTGTCGGGGAAGAAACGCGGATCCGCACGCTGCTCGTCACTGAGAGTGACGAGCACCTCGTCGATCGCCGCTTCGAGTAAGGCCCCACCCGTTGGCGGCGGCGGGATCGGCATGCCGCCTGCGCTCAGCCTTCATCCCCCCGGTGCGCGGAAGTCCGGCGACGCCGGGTAGCCCGCCGCGTGGAGGAGCCGTCCCTCCCATTGGTGGAGAGAGCAGCGGCCGAAGCCGTTGTTGGCCGCACCGTTGTTCGCCATTGCTCGTTCGAGTTCGGGGAAGATTTGGTGGAAGGCGAGTGAGGTGAATGCGGGGCAGACACGGTAGTTCGGCGATAAATAGAGGTAGGCGCGCGTGATACCGAGGCGACGGCATTAACTCGCCGCGTGGAAGCTACGCGGCCGGCGAATGCTGACCGGCGGCAAGCTTTTACAGCGCGCGGAAGACGATGCGATGAGGACGACGATCGGTGTCTCTCGCCGACAAGTTGGGCCACCAGACGCGCGGGAAGTTTCCTCGGCGTTTCGCGCGCTTTTGTTTCGTCCGGAGTCCCCGAGAGCTCCCCGGGGGGCCGGAATGGCGTGGGATCGCCAGATGAATTTAGGCCCAAATCCGGACGAAAATGAGGAACCGGGGGAACGACTGGGCCGAATTTCACCGTTCGAATGGAAAAAATATTATTCGGGGGCCTCCTCGAGGAGGCGAGTGGAGATGCTCTCAGATACGATAGGATAACGAGGGAGGTGCATGGCATCTCTTCTCCATGTGCGCGTGCGATCGTGTCGTGCTCGTCGTTGTCGATGCACGGCCGTGTCAGTACAGCTGCTGCGGTGGGTTTCATACGGGTCAATGCCTAGCTAGCTGCTAGCTCCGGTGGGTGTCTGTACCTTTCGGCTCAGCATGCAGCGATGCATCATGCATGCACTGCCCTACTCCAGCACAGGGCTAGCAAGTGCAGTACCTTCATGAGAACGGCGACCGTATCTCGTGGACCGGTCGATTGAATCTCAGCGTAGCTCGTAGGCTTTAGGCTAAGGGCATCTCCAGCGGCGCAACGCATTTCAGACGTTCAAACGGACGCGTCGTGTCCGTTTGTGTCGGGCCAAATAGTCGAAAGTGTCTGGGTGTCCGTTTGCGTCGGGGGTGGCTCCAGCGGCACGACGCATAATTTTTTTTCTTCATTTATACGCCATAATTTACATGATAATAAACTAGTAAATTTGCCCGAGCGTTGTACTGGGTTGATTGAAAAAATATTTATTCTGCTCTACCTCATCGTAACACAACTTGTCGCTGTTAAGCTTCATGCACTAGCCACTTGAACCAAAAGTCCGAACTGATGGAAAGGGCTAGGCAATCCACATATACACTTCACAACACCCCACTCGCGTGTGACGGGAAGACGATAAGACAAGTCAACACGTGTAGAGAGGCAAAGAGGCAGCGGCGGCGGTCGGGCGCGGAACGGCAGGGTGCTGGGGCGGGCGGTGGCTGCGAGGAGAGGGGGAGAAGAGATAATTTTTAGAATAAATTGTGAAAGCCATGATTTGAACTCGAGACCTGGGGCTCTGATACCATGTTAAACTTCATGCACTAGCCACTTGAACCAAAAGTCCGAACTGATGGAAAGGGCTAGGCAATCCACATATACACTTCACAATAGTCGCTTCAATTTATTTTGTCTTTGCTTTTGCCCCAAAATTGATTGACCTGTTTAATCAACCCGTTGATTTTGGGTAAATATTCTTCCATGGATAAAAAAAATACATATAAGTTTTCGTATGTAAAGCCACAACCACGTTAGGGTTGTGTACGCAATGGCCAACATTGTTAGGACCTATGACCGTGACATTGCTTAACAGCCACCGCTTTAGTCGTGGCTAGATGATGGGACTTGGCGGGAGTTAGGCGGCGCTACGGCATCATGATTGATATCGGACAGCGGGAATTGAATTTATACCATCAT